>NC_057812.1:103630803-103930803 GCF_018294505.1 Triticum aestivum
CCGCCGGAGCCGCGCCCTGCCACCGCCTCGCCGCCCGCCGGAGCCGCACGCCGCCGCTGCCGGTAACCGCCGCCGCCGCCGTCGGTTTTCTACGAAAAAACCGATCGGTTTTTTTAGAACTCGCGGTTTTATTTTTTAGTAGATTGGTTTTTTTGGTTTAGTTATTTAGCGGACGTTCGCCTGTATGTTCATTTTTACGAACGGTTTTCACCGTTTAGCGCAGACAGCGAACGCTCGTTCGTTAGCCTGTTCGTCAGTTTTCTTTAGTCGGATTTTTCTGTGATTATTTCTGATCGTGATTTCTGATCCGATTTTCGTTCTAGTTTATTTTTTCGCTCGTATGTCGGAATCAGGCGATTCAAGCGCCTAGATCTTTGTCTCGAGACCCTCTTTCCGTTTAACCAACTTGAACAAGTTTTTGCTACTGTAAAATTTGACCTAGGTCCAGTTTAGTAAACGGATCTTGTTTCTTTCGCCGTTTGAGTTTCGTTGCCCCGTTCGATTTGATTCTTTTTGCAAACCGGAGTTCTTAAGTTGAACTTTCTGGTTAGGTCTTCTTATTTGAGTTTTACCCGTGTTTCTTTGCTTGATTTCTTATGTATGCTATTGTTTGTTTGCGATAGAATTCCCGGAGTGCGAAGCGTGTTATTTGGAGTCTCTAGGTTACGCGGATCGTCAGCAAGGCAAGTAACACTTTGATCATACCCCTTTATCACCCAGTTTTTATGCATTAGTTCCAATCCTCAAACATTGCATGATTAGGATGTTATTAATGTGTCGGTTGGGAAGTAGTTGATGAGGTAGAACCTATTGCACTGTTACATTCAAACCCTTGGGAGTTACTTCTACGCGTTGCTTATATTGCTATGCTATGCTCGTAGACGTGGTTTGGGTGAGTGAAATCCATGACAGACGTGAGATTGTTAATTAATGGTTGAACTTAAGGTGGCAACTTAAATACACATCTGGGTGGATTGAGGCACCTAGAGTACCCAGTGTTGCCTGTATTTTTTGGAAATCCCGGAGTACCCGTGTGATCTTCCTATGGACCGCCACCCAGGCTCAAAGGGAACTAAGATGATTCATGCTAGAAACTTTCATGTGCAGCCAGAAGCTATTATGGGCTCTAGCATAGTTGAGTAAGTTACGTGAAGCTCTTGAAGAGGTGGATCAGCAGGTAGTGGGTTGTAGGTTTGGTATGGTCTGCCCGGAGTAGAGAGTTAATGTTTCTGAAAGACTGTGTCTTGGTTATCCGTTTCTCAAACACCATGTAGTGTGAGAAATTCAAGGAGGCGATCGAGTCTTGTGGGGAAAAGTGCGCAAACCTTTGCAGAGTGTACAAACTAATCATGGTTAGCCGTGTCCCCGGTTATGGACATCTTGAGTATCTAGTACTTGGAGTATCTTAAGTATCTCATCACTCTAAATTAATATTGTTGGATTAATAATTACTTTAATTGGGATTGAGTTGGAGGAACCTTCTCAATGATGTTTCAACTACCATGATAGTTAAATTAAAATTTATTCCTTTGTGGTAGGGAAAAATTGGCTTTTCGCAAAACTGTAACCATAGAGCTTTCCACCAGCCAAATATGCATGTAGTGATAGCATTATTCTGTTCTTACTCTACTGTGTTACTTTGCTAGCATATTCCATGTGCTGACCCGTTTACAGGCTGCAACGTATTATGTTGCAGACTTTTCAAACGAGGAGTAAGGTTCGTTAGGTCGTTGCCGTGCAGCTCAGCTATGATGTTGGAGTTGATGGACTCACTTTATCTTCCAAGCCTTTCGCTGTTATCGTATTAGATGGCCTTAAGCCATATTTATTGTAATAAGTTCTCTTTGGAGATATTCGATATAATAAGTGTGTGATTGCTACTCTGCAATAAATCCTCGAGTACTGTGTGTGTCAGCACTACCGATTCAGGGGTGACTCTGAAGCACATTGACTTGACCGTTTGAGGTCGGGTCACTACAAGATGGTATCAGAGCACACGCTGGGTTTAGGACACGAGCACTAAGCTAAAATCCATAGATCATTATTCTCTTCTCATTTCTGACTCCTCCATTTTCTACTCTTTAGGATGGCAGATGCAAGGAACAAGTTTGCACAACCGGATGAAGAAGCACCTTTTGAACGACACTTGAAGGAAGTCACTAGGTACCTGAACATAGGAATACCAAGCTTCGCCGGGACTTATAACGCCACTTTACCAGAAGAGGAGCAATGGATGGTTCAAGTTCAAGTTCTAGGAAGAACCTTCACGCCAGTCACTAAGCCCATAGAGTTTTCCTTCGATGCACCAACCTGGAGTCTAGGAAAGAGTATGGCAGCTCACATCACCATGGGACGTATTGGAGAAGTTTATCAAAAGGAGCTTAAGGATACTATGTATCAGATTTGTGGGCGCCGAGATGAGCAATGGGAGATGATCAGCACGAGGAAGGATAGATCAATTGCAGCTTTCATCCAGGAACTAAACCAGCACATTCGACGCCAGGAGAATCAGATGTGTGCAGGAATGATAGATTTGAAGAAGGCGATGACAAGGATCGCGGAATTGGAGGAAGAACTTAAGGCTACACGTGAAGATTATGAGGAGGAAATTGTTGTACTAGTGGAGAAGAATGACGACCTGATTAAGAAGATAGGAGTGTTCCTAGGAGACCCCGCACCAAGAGGAGAAGACGAAGAACCCAAGGAGATTCGCCCGGAGGACTACATCATCATCGACGACACCGACTCCGATCTTAGCGATGATGACTATGAAGACGAAGCTGGAGCAGATATCATGGAGTCTTCAACCGAGGAATACTTTTAGTAGACCACCACATCAGTAGTAGTATTCCACCATGTAAATAGAGTAGTCCGAGCACTTTTGCGATAGTTAGATCGATTGTATGCCTTGCTTGGTTGATTGAGTGAAATGATTGTGTTTGTCTCATGTTCATATGGGTAGTGCTTTCTCATTAGACCTCATTCTATTCTAATCTCTCCCCTCTAACCCCATCAGATGCCTCCGAGACGTGACCCCGGATTTGCTTTCCCACTGGAGCTCACTCAGTTGATCCAGCAACAAAATACCCTAATGCAGTTGTTAGTTCAGAACCAAGGCAACAACAACAACAATCCTCCTCCACCACCACCACCAGTTGACAACTTAGCCCGTTTTCTGAGGTTGCAGCCGCCGGTGTTTTCGAGTAGCACCGAGCCCATAGTAGCAGATGATTGGCTCCGCAGGATTGGAAGGGAGTTAACCACTATAGGATGTACTGATGTTGATAAGGTGCATTTTGCCGCACATCAATTGGATGGACCAGCAACATCATGGTGGGAGAATTACACCGTCACCTACCCTATAGCTACGGTGACATGGGACCAGTTTCAGCAAGCCTTCCGTACAGCCCATGTCTCAACTGGAGTAATGAGTATGAAGAAGCGTGAGTTTCGCAACTTACGCCAGGGGAACCGTACTGTGGCACAATACGCGGATGAGTTTAGCAAGTTATCTCGCTATGCCCTTAATGACATAGCCACAGATGCCGCAAAGCAGGAGAAGTTTATGGAAGGGCTAAATGATGAGATGAGCATGCAGTTGATGGTGACAACATTCACCAACTACCAGGAGTTGGTAGATAAGGCTCTTATGATTGAAGGGAAGCAGCAGCAGATTGAGAGCCGTAAGAGGAAGTATGGACAAGGGAGGTATAACTCAGGAGCTCAACAGAAGCCTCGCCTAACCCCAAACTCGGGAGGACTTGTTCATAACCATGGAGGCCACACCCATAATGGAGGAAGTAACCATAATCATACTGGCCCAAGGAATGGGAATGGGAATGGAGCAAGCAACAATCAGAACCGCCCCAATCCAGCCAGACCTACCAAGAGAGACCTAAGCCACGTTACTTGTTTCAGGTGCGGGAAGGCTGGACACTATGCCACTGAATGTCCTGAAGGGAAGAATGGAAACGGAAATGGGAGCGCTGGGAAGAAGCCCAATCCATTCAACAAAGGACAAGTGAACCACGTTAATGTGGAGGAGGTTGAAGAGCAGCCAGACGCGGTTATAGGTAAGTTTTTGGTTAAGTCATTTATCGCTCTCGTTCTTTTTGATACTGGTGCATCGCATTCATACATATCAAGGGAATTCATGGATAAGTTTAAATTACTGACCCAAACCCTTAGGACCCCTTTGTTAGTAAGCTCACCTGGAGCAGAGTATATGGCTAGTCGATGGTGCGATCAGATACCCTTAACCATTGGTAGTCATGTTTTTCCATCCGACCTAATTATCTTGGAGTCACAAGGATTGGATGTGATATTAGGAATGGACTGGATGTCAAAGTACGGAGGAAGCATTGACTGTGTTAGTAAGTCAATTTGTCTCACCACCCCGGAGGGAAAAAGGATCAAGTATATATCTAGGCATGCGCCAAGAATTAGCCAAGTAAATACCCTCACGGGAGTTGTTTAGGAGGAAGTGCATGTAGTAAAGGATTACCCGGATGTTTTCCCAGAGGAGTTGCCAGGCATGCCACTAGATCGAGATATCGAGTTTTTGATTGAGCTATTGCCAGGCACATGGCCAATATCCAAGAGACCCTATAGGATGCCCGCAAATGATCTGGAGGATATTAAGAAACAGATCAAATAGTTATTGGAGAAAGGTTACATTCGACGGAGTTCATCACCATTCACCCTGGGCGTTCGGGTTTACCCGAATTTTCGGGTCGGGTATTTCGGGTTTTTTGAAATTCAGGTTTTCAAAAACAACTCCCGAAATATCTCTTAAAAAAATAAAACCCGAAATATCGGGTACCCGAATTTTCGGGTTCGGGTCCGGGTAGTCCCAAATTTCCCAAACTATGAACAAAGGTACTTACTGGTGTGATTATTTTCCCTCTTCTTCTTTTTATTAGTCTATATGAATGATGGTTGATTTATACTTACTGATGGAAACAGTGGCATTTAGACTTACTGTCATCCATGTTCTATTTTAAGTGAGATAGAAACAGAGCCACACACTTCCAAAAACAGAGTACATCTAAGTAGCAGAATAATGTAGCATGGAAAATGTCAGTTTTTAGCAGCATAACTCAGCATGACAAATGGCAGTCAGCGGCATAACAACATGCAAAATGATAGTTTTGAAACAGCATAAGTGCACAGCAGCATGACATTTACAGCAACATAACAACATGAGGAATAGTAGTTTGCAGCAACACATTGCATGGCAATATTCAATAGCATAACCTTAACATGAGTACATAGTTTCACTTCTCAACAAACAGTAGTGTTCACCATAACCCACAAGTACATCATGACAAAGATTCAAACAACACAGTAGGCTACGAGGCACCAGTCACGAAACATAGTATAACACAAATGAGTTCAGTTTTGACATTTAGTAGCCACCAAACACTCAAAACTCTCCAATACCAACGACCAGCAGGCCAAAATGAAGCACTTCCTTAGCCAACACTTGAATCAACCATACCATCGTCGACTCTCCAACATCAGTCCAAACAAGCTCATGCTGCAATAACAAGTGCGAGTTCATTGCATTATCATACAATTACAATGAGGATATGTCAGTTGTCAACTTGCATGTCAAAACTTAAAATGGTATACCTTTAAGTAGACGTTTCAATGGTGGAGTTGAACTTGCTTTCTTGTGATTTGGAAGTGGAAGACATGCTTTTGTCACTTTTATCTTGCCGTTTTTCTTTGGTCCCAAATCCTTCAATTAACTCTGCAATGGAAGCAATGCAAGCATGTAGTTCAGGATCTAATAGGATGTGTAAGTCAATGAAATTATAACAGCTCCAAGACCATGAGACCAAGAATACATCAATACAACAGCTAGCGCATTTAGAAATCTGAGCAAATCTTTCGCACAAAGAAACTATGAAATAATCACTATTGTGTTTCTAAAAAGACCAAAAATGGTATACCTTTTTCGATCATCGCCAACTCCTCCATATTTTCTTGAATGTCAATAGGTGTTCCCATTCTCAGCCAATCTTGTGCACACACCAGAGTTTTCAACAAGAATGGAGTAAGGGATGTACGAAAGTCATCTAAAATACGCCCACTTGTGCTGAAAGCAGACTCTGATGCTACTGTTGAGATGGGTATAGCAAGGACATCACGGGCCAAGCGTGCCAATATTGGAAATCGAGCGGCATTGTTCTTCCACCAAGCTAGAATGTCAACATTGCTCTCTATATCCTCGGTGTCTTCAGCAAGGTATTTATCAAGTTCTGATTTGACATTCATACTCGAACCATTGTTCATCTTCAACTTCTTTTTTATAACATCAGTGAGCAAGGCTCCTTTGCCTCCCTTTGATTGTCTTGGTTCAGGTACTTGATTGGGTAACTCAGTTGGAGCATAAAGATACCTATATTCATCAAATAAGTTATGGACACAAGCTTTAAGAGCTTCCCAAACTTGTTGTCCCTTTTCCTCACCAAATATTTCATCAACAATAGCATTTGTGAACAGAGATAGCTTGTATCTTGGATCAATAACTGCAGCAACAAAAATCAGCAAATTGACATTCTCCTTCTCTTTCTTCTCCTTACCCCTTCCCTTCCCCTTCCCCTTCTCCTTCTCTCTGTCATTCATGTCCTGCTCCTTTGTGTGCCAAAGTCCCCAGTACTTGTCAAATTTATCTTTCATTCTTTTCCCCGTTGCTGCTTGCAAAGTATCAGGACTGTTTATCCAAGCTTGAATCAGCAAACGCACTTTTCCAATCTCATGAACAAATCTGTTTGAAGTGACATGAAGAGTAGCAGAGACACGAACAGTAAGGTCATGAAAATGTTCAACAAAAACTTCTAACTTCTTTGCATTCTCCCAATCCGACTCTTCAGGGCAACCAAAGCCATCATTCTCTTCGGAAAGATCATCAATGTAAAGGATATCCTCTTCAGCTAACCTTATGAACACCTTCTCATAAATATTTGTAGCTTTTAGCATGAGGAAAGTTGAGTTCCATCTGGTTGGGACGTCAATCTTCAGAGACGCCTTGCTGTTCATCTTTTCTTCCTCGGCAATCTCCTTAAACTTGACCAGTCTTGAACCACCATTTCTAATATACCTAACAGCAGCTCTAACACGCTTCACAGAGACATCAACTTCTTTTATGCCATCTTGAACAATAAGGTTAACTATATGTGCTGCACACCTCATGTGCAAGAACTTGCCATAAGCTATGTTCGTTTTGTTTAGCTGCCTCCTCAGATAAGAAATGCCACCATCAGTGTTACTTGCATTGTCAACTGTTACAGTCATTACTCTCTCCAAACCCCAATCAGTCAAGCATCTTACCAAGCTTTTCCCGATGTCATCTCCCTTATGCCCCTTCACCAAGAAAAAACCAATGATTTTCTTATGTAGACGCCAAGATTCATCAATAAAACTTGCTGTTACAGTCATATATCCATCTAACTGCTGAGAAGACCAACAATCTGTTGTTAGGCAAACTCGCTGACAAGAATCCTTGAAGAATTTCTTGAGCTTGGCCTTCTCTCGGAAGAATAGGCGCACGGTGTCCATGGTGCAGGTTCTTCTAGATGGCGGTTTGAAACGTGGGCAAGCTTTGGACATAAATTTCCTAAATCCCGGCTTCTCGCCAAAACAAAAGGGCAACTCATCTTGAATAACCATCTCAGCAAAAGCTTCCTTAAGATCATCAGGATCAAACCTCCAGGTCCCAACACCTTCTCCTTGAGTTACTTGCAAAGTGATCTACTTCGGATCTTTGGCCAACTTGTGAGGGTTAAGCTTGCACAGATCAATGTGTCTGATCAAAGATGACGTACCATGATCCTTTATGTCGGCCTTCAATTCACGTTTGCAATGTTTGCATTTACCAGCCTTCACCACATTATTCTTATCCTTAATCTTGTCGAAATGGTCCCACATCTTTGATCGTGGTGCCATTTCCGTCCTTCCCTGACCTAAGTGACCTTTCTTACTATCATTCTCATTCTCCAAATCAACGACCCCAGTGGCAGATTGCTCTTGAGAAGTTGGTTCTGAACCACGAACTTGCTCCTTGGAAGATGATTGTGAACCAGAACATTCAGCTGATACAATTGTGCTGCGAGTGGCCATATGACTAGTGCCCACTTCCTCCATCTCTATGTGCTGATCATCATCATGTTAAGTCATCTATAAGAAAAGGAAAAAAGCAGCAACATCACTCATTTTGGTATAATTGTAAACACAGATTGTGAAATCCAAAAAATTGCAATAAGCATGTAAGTATTTCAATGTTTCTACCACATCTAAATCTGGAACAGATTTTAATAACTTCATACAACAACAATCATGCAACATCAAGATCATTTCTAATGCCAACATCTGCCACATCTCATGCCAACTCTGCTCGGCTGCTCCTGTGGCCCAAAATTTCTAATCCTAGCGCAGTTGAGAAATCAACAACAACAACAATCATGCAGTACTGCAGTGTAAGCTTTTAATAACAAGTCAACAATAGTCAATAGTAGAACACATGATCCTCCACTGCTTCAAGTTCAGAGGAAGTGAGGAACAGAAAGATATGCACGATATACCTTGCAAGATCCTTCGCTGCTTTGACCTTCGAGTCATCGCGCCGGGACACCAGGGACGGGGATGTGGGCCAGCGACCGCGAGTCCGGGACGACAGGAAGTGACGGCGAAGGGCAGACGGCCAAGCGGCAGGACCCAGAGGCGGGACGACGGGACTACCGAGCGGCGGGACGACTGAGCAGTGGGACGGCGGGACGACCGAGCGGACCGCCGACCGGTGGGACTTCGACGGCGGGCGACAGTCGACGCCCGACGGGTGACTTTGTCGAGCAGCCGGGAGTGTGGCGGCTAGGGTAGGAATCGTGACTTGTGAGTGGGGATTGGGGAACGTGGGGAGGAGTTGGCGTCGCTGTAGGCCGAAACCGGGCCGAGCTAAATGGGCTACTGTCATACTGTGCAGGCCAGAACCTGAACTTCTGTCTTTGCTATTCGGGCTTCGGCCTGTTCGGGTACCGGGACAAAACACCCGAATTTCCCAAAATAATTTCGGGTTTTCCTACGGGCTACCCGAGAAATGTATTTGGGTTTTGGGTTCGGGTTATACGGGTTCGGGCTTCGGGTTTTTCGGGTTTGGGATTCGGGTTCGGGAAAAAGTGCCCAGCGTGAATGACCATGGGGAGCCCCAGTGCTTTTGGTTGAGAAGAAGGATAAATCCCTAAGAACGGTTGTTGATTATCGAGCCTTGAATGAAGTGACGATTAAGAACAAGTACCCATTACCGATGATCAATGATCTGTTTGACCAGCTGCAAGGAGCTAAGGTGTTTTCGAAGATCGATCTGTGATCAGGATATCATCAGTTGAAGATACGAGAGAAGGATATACCAAAGACAACCTTCACCACACGGTACGGGTTATACGAATATACGGTCATGTCGTTTGGACTAACTAACGCCCCTGCCTATTTCATGAGCATGATGAACAAGGTGTTCATGGAATATTTGGATAAGTTTGTTGTGGTGTTCATTGATGATATAATGGTATATTCGAAGGATGAAGAAGAACACAAGGAGCATTTGCATTTAGTTCTCGAGAAACTCAAGGAACATCAGTTGTATGCCAAGTTCAGCAAATGCGAGTTTTGGTTGAAGGAAGTCGGATTCCTTGGACATGTTATATCAGGAGAAGGTATAGCAGTAGACCCCACCAAGGTTTAGTCAGTCAATGAATGGTTGACACCCACTTCAATTAGCTAGATACACAGTTTTCTTGGACTCGCAGGATACTATCAGAGATTCATTGAGAATTTTTCCAAGATCGTGAAGCCAATGACAGAATTATTGAAGAATGATACCAAGTTTAAATGGATGGAAGATTGCGAGGCAAGTTTCCAGGAGCTGAAGAAACGTTTGACTACAGCCCCAGTGCTGACACTGCCAGATATACGTAAGGATTTTCAAGTGTATTGCGACGCCTCTCGCTTAGGACTTGGAAGTGTGCTTACGCAGGACGGAAGAGTTGTTTCGTATGCCACGCGACAACTGAAACCGCACGAGTTGAATTATGCCATGCATGATTTGGAGCTAGCAGCCGTAGTGCATGCGTTGAAGACTTGGAGACATTACCTTATTGGAAACCATTGTGATGTGTACACGGATCATAAGAGTTTGAAGTACATTTTCACGCAGAAGGAACTGAACCTTAGGCAGAGGAGATGGTTGGAGCTCATAAAGGATTATGACATGAAGCTGCACTATCATCCAGGAAAGGCCAATGTCGTAGCAGACGCTTTGAGCCGAAGAGTTATGCTAATACCCTAGAGAGCATGGGATTGCCGAAGGAGTTAGCAGAGGATCTCTGGGAACTACGTTTGGAGATTGTTCCGAGAGGTTTGGTTGCAACAATGGAGGTTCACTCTACATTGTTAGGAAAGATTCGAGAAGCTCAGAAGGAGGACAAAGAGATTGCTGAGATAAAGGAGAAAATAAGTGAAGGAAATGCCAAAGGTTTTTGTGAGGATGAGCATGACACCTTGTGGTTTGAGGACCGTGTTTATGTGCCCAATAACACAGAGATCAAGAAATTAATACTACAGGAGGCTCATGACTCACCATACTCGATACACCCCGGAAACACGAAGATGTATTTGGATTTGAAGGAACGTTTTTGGTGGATAGGGATGAAGTAGGATATCGCCGAGTATGTAGCCGTCTGTGATGTATGTCAGAGAGTGAAGGCCGAGCATCAAAAGCCAGCAGGATTGCTACAGCCTATGCCGATACCCGAATGGAAGTGGGATAAACTTGGCATGGATTTTATCACCGGATTTCCCAAGACCAAATCAGGTTATGATTCTATATGGGTAGTAGTTGACCGCTTGACCAAAGTGGCACACCTTATCCCAGTGAAAACAACTTATACTAGTGCAAAATTGGCCAAGATATATATGACCAGGATCGTATGTCTGCATGGAGTTCCGAGGACCATCGTATCGGATAGAGGGACACATTTTACCTCAAAGTTTTGGCATCAGTTACACCAGACTTTGGAAACGAGATTGGAGTTCAGTACAGCATTTCACCCGCAGACGGATGGACAGACCGAGAGAGTCAATCAGATTCTGGAGGACAAGTTGAGAACCTGTGCGCTAGATTATGGATCTAGTTGGGATGACAATTTGCCTTACGCAGAGTTCTCATACAACAATAGTTACCAAGCCAGTTTGAAGATGGCACCGTTCGAAGCCCTGTATGGACAAAGGTGCTGTACACCGTTAATGTGGGATGAAGTTGGAGACCGACAATTGTTTGGACCAGACTTGATCAAAGAGTTTGAGGAGGAAGTTAAACTGATTCAAGATAGACTGAAGATAGCTCAATCTAGATAGAAGAGTTATGCAGATTCGAAACGCAAGGAGGTAACCTATGAAATTGGAGACAGAGCATATTAGCGAGTATCACCTTTGCGAGGAGTGAAACATTTTGGAGTTAAGGGAAAGTTAGCCCCGAGATTTGTAGGACCGTATCGTGTTTTGGAACGGATGGGATAAGTTGCCTACAAGTTGGAGTTACCTGAAGGACTATCAGGAGTTCACGATGTGTTTCACATTTCCCAGTTGAAGAAGTGCCATGCTGAGATGGCCGATATACCGCTAAGAGATACCGTACCCTTGGAGGCGATTCAGTTGGACAATGATTTGACTTATGAGGAGAAGCCAGTCAAGATTTTGGAGTTTGCCAGTCGAGTCACCCGCAACAAGGTTATTAAGTTTTGCAAAGTTCAATGGAGCCACCATACCGAGGATGAAGCCACCTGGGAACGAGAGGATGACCTTCGCAGAGACCACCCACACCTATTTTATAGCCAACCCGAATCTTGAGGGCGAGATTCAGCTTAAGGGGGGTAGGTTTGTAACATCCCAAATTTTCAATTTGGAATGTTATGCATTAGATCATCATTGCATACCATATTTTATTGCATTTTGGTTGATCCTAGAAATTCTAAGCAACTCAAGGACCCACGAAGAGAGTTTGGGATTTCATTATTTTCATATTTGAGCTTTTCTTGAATTATGAAAAGAGGATCGTTTGATTTTAATTTTATTTCTCTAAAATATTTCTTTTATAAAAATTAAAAGAGAGAGGATAAAATGACTTCCTCAAAATAATGAAATACGAGAGATTTAATATTAAAATCAAATAAGTTTTTATTTCAGAGTTTTATTGCTATTTTATTTGAATTAGGAAAAATACGCATTTTCAAAATTGCATTTAGGCCCAAATAAATGTTCACCTTGTCTGGCTTATTTTTAGAGGATGGGGAAGATTTATTTCAGAATTTTTGGAGTCTGTTTAGTATTTCTTTTCTTTCTTTTTCTGCACGTCTGAATTATTTAAAAAAACGCGAACTGACCTAATCGGGTCGTGTCCGTCTAGGACTCTCGACCCGGCCGGCCTTATAAGCCGGGGGAGCCGCCCCCTCAGCCCACCCACACCCCGTCGAAAACCTAGCCCGCCCGAGCCGCGCGCTGCTGCCGCCGCCCGCGCGCCGGTGCCGCCCGCCGCGCTGCTGCCTCACCGCAGCCGCCCGCCGCCGGAGCCGTCCGCCGGAGCCGCACGCCGCCGCTGCCGGTAACCGCCGCCGCCGCCGTCGGTTTTCTACGAAAAAACCGATCGGTTTTTTAGAACCCGCGGTTTTATTTTTTTAGTAGATTGGATTTTTTTGGTTTAGTTATTTAGCGGATGTTCGCCCGTACGTTCATTTTTATGAACGGTTTTCATCGTTTAGCCGCAGACAGCGAACGCTCGTTCGTTAGCCTGTTCGTCAGTTTTCTTTAATCGGATTTTTCTGCGATTATTTCTGATCGCGATTTCTGATCCGATTTTCGTTCTAGTTTATCTTTTCGCTCGTTTGTCGGAATCAGGCGATTAGTAAACAGATCTTGTTTCTTTCGCCGTTTGAGTTTTGTTGCCCCATTCGATTTGATTCTTTTTGCAAATCGGAGTTCTTAAGTTGAACTTTCTGGTTAGATCTTCTTATTTGAGTTTTATCCGTGTTTCTTTGCTTGATTGCTTATGTATGCTATTGTTTGTTTGTGATAGAATTCCCGGAGTGCGAAGCGTGTTATTTGGAGTCTCTATGTTACGCGGATCGTCAGCAAGGCAAGTAACACTTTGATCATACCCCTTTATCACCCAGTTTTTATGCATTAGTTCCAATCCTCAAACATTGCATGATTAGGACGTTATTAACGTGTCGGTTGGGAAGTAGTTGATGAGGTAGAACCTATTGCCCTGATACATTCAAACCCTTGGGAGTTACTTCTACGCGTTGCTTATATTGCTATGCTATGCTTGTAGACGTGGTTTGGGTGAGTGAAATCCATGACAGATGTGAGATTGTTAATTAATGGTTCAACTTAGGGTGGCAACTTAAATACACATCTGGGTGGATTGAGGCACCTAGAGTACCCAGTGTTGCCTGTATTTTTTGGAAATCCCGGAGTACCCGTGTGATCTTCCTATGGACCGCCACCCAGCCTCAAAGGGAACTGAGATGATTCATGCTAGAAACTTCCGTGTGCAGCCACAAGCTATTATGGGCTCTAGCATAGTTGAGTAAGTTACGTGAAGCTCTTGAAGAGGTGGATCAGCAGGTAGTGGGTTGTAGGTTTGGTATGATCTGCCCGGAGTAGAGAGTTAATGTTTCTGAAAGACTGTGTCTCGGTCATACGTTTCTCAAACACCATGTAGTGCGAGAAATTCAATGGAGGCGATCAAGTCTTGTGGGGAAAAGTGCACAAACCTCTGCAGAGTGTACAAATTAATCATGGTTAGCCGTGTCCCCGGTTATGGACATCTTGAGTATCTAGTACTTGGAGTATCTTAAGTATCTCATCACTCTAAATTAATATTGTTGGGTTGATAATTACTTTAATTGGGATTGAGTTGGAGGAACCTTCTCAATGATGTTTCAACTACCATGATAGTTAAATTAAAATCTATTTCTTTGTGGTAGGGAAAAATTGGCTTTTCGCAAAACTGTAACCATAGAGCTTTCCACCAGCCAAATATGCATGTAGTGATAGCATTATTCTGTTCTTGCTCTACTGTGTTACTTTGCCAGCATATTCCATGTGCTGACCCGTTTTCGGGCTGCAACGTATTATGTTACAGACTTTTCAGACAAGGAGTAAGGTTCGTTAGGTTGTTGTCGTGCAGCTCAGCTATGCCGTCGGAGTTGATGGACTCACTTTATCTTCCAAGCCTTCCATTGTTATCGTATTAGATGGCCTTAGGCCATATTTATTGTAATAAGTTCTCTTTGGAGACATTCGATGTAATAAGTGTGTGATTGCTACTCTGCTATAAATCCTCGAGTACTGTGTGTGTCAGCATTACCGATCCAGGGATGCCACTGAAGCACAGAGACTTGACCATTTGAGGTCGGGTCGCTACAACTCCTTGAGGATCTGCACTCACTCTCTTCCTTTTGGACATCTACTATGAAAGAACAATATTTGACTGGAAAAACATAGTATGATGACATATGGAATAGGTACATAAAATGGATGGGTATGGCATATACTCATATATGATGCTTAAACTAAGAAGATGGTGGTGTAACAAAGTAGAAGTAATGCAAGAGGTCATACGCAAGATATGTGCGACCAATACAACCTTGCCATGTTAGAGCAAGCACCTTGATGGGTGAATAAGATAGGCCATCCTCCACCTGTTGGGGAATGTAGTAATTTCAAAAAAATTCATACGCACACGCAAGATCATGGTGATGCATAGCAATGAGAGGGGAGAGTGTTGTCCATGTACCCTCGTAGACCGAAAGCGGAAGCGTTAGCACAACGCGGTTGATGTAGTCGTATGTCTTCATGATCCGACCGATCAAGTACCGAATGTACGACACATCCGAGTTCAGCACACGTTCAGCCTGATGACGTCCCTCGAACTCCGATCCAGCCAAGTGTTGAGGGAGAGTTTCGTCAGCATGATAGCATGGTGACGATGATGATGTTCTACCGACGCAGGGCTTCGCCTAAGCACTGCTACAGTATTATCGAGGTGGACTATGGTGGAGCGGGGTACCGCACACGGCTAAAAGATCAAACAATCAATTGTTGTGTCTATGAGGTGCCCCCCTGCCCCCGTATATAAAGGAGCAAGGGGGGGGGGGTGTGGCCGGCCTAGAGAGGGGCGCGCCAGGAGGAGTCCTACTCCTACCAGGAGTAGGACTCCCCCCTTTTCCTTGTTGGACTAGGAGATTCAGGGGAAAGAGGTGGAGGAGAAGAAGGAAGGGAGGGGGGCGCCGCCCCCCTCTCCTTGTCCTATTTGGACTAGGGGGGAGGGGGCGCGGCCCATGCCCTGGCCGCCTCTCCTCTCTTTCCATCAAGGCCCACTAAGGCCCATTAAGTCCCCCGGGGGTTCCAGTAACCTCCCAGTACACCGGTAAAATCCCGATTTCACCGGAACACTTCCGATATCCAAACATAGGCTTCCAATATATCAATCTTCATGTCTCGACCATTTCGAGACTCCTCATCATGTCCGTGATCACATCCATGACTCCGAACAACCTTCGGTACATCAAAACATATAAACTCATAATATAACTATCATCGAAACGTTAAGCGTGCGGACCCTACGGGTTCGAGAACTATGTAGACATGACCGAGACACGTCTCCGGTCAATAACCAATAGCGGAACCTGGTGTTCATATGGGCTCCCACATATTCTACGAAGATCTTTATCGGTCAAACCACATAACAACATACATTGTTCCCTTTGTCATCGGTATGTTACTTGCCCGAGATTCGGTCGTCGGTATCTCAATACCTAGTTCAATCTCATTACCGGCAAGTCTCTTTACTCGTTCTGTAATACATCATCCCGCAACTAACTCATTAGTTGCAATGCTTGCAAGGCGTAAGTGATGTGCATTACCGAGAGGGCCCAAAGATACCTCTCCGACAATCGGAGTGACAAATCCTAATCTCGAAATACGCCAACCCAACAAGTACCTTCGAAGACACCCGTAGAGCACCTTTATAATCACCCAGTTACGTTGTGACATTTGGCAGCACACAAAGTGTTCCTCCGGTAAACGGGAGTTGCATAATCTCATAGTCATAGGAACATGTATAAGTCATGAAGAAAGCAATAGCAACATACTAAACGATCGGGTGCTAAGCTAACGGAATGGGTCAAGTCAATCAAATCATTCTCCTAATTGTGTGATCCCGGTAATCAAATGACAACCCATGTCAATGGTTAGGAAACTTAACCATCTTTGATCAATGAGCTAGTCAAGTAGAGGCATACTAGTGATACTCTGTTTGTCTATGTATTCACACATGTATTATGTTTTCGGTTAATACAATTCTAGCATGAATAATAAACATTTGTCATGATATAAGGAAATAAATAATAACTTTATTATTGCCTCTAGGTCATATTTCCTTCAGTCTCCCACTTGCACTAGAGTCAATAATCTAGATCACACAGTAATGATTCTAACACCCATGGAGTCTTGGTGCTGATCATGTTTTGCTTATGGAAGAGGCTTAGTCAATGGGTCTGCAACATTCAGATCCGTATGTATCTTGCAAATTACTATGTATCCCACCTGGACTAAATCCCGGATGGAATTGAAGTGTCTCTTGATGTGCTTGGTTCTCTCGTGAAATCTGGATTCCTTCGCCAAGGCAATTGCACCAGTATTGTCACAAAAGATTTTCATTGGACCCGATGCACTAGGTATTACACCTAGATCGGATATGAACTCCTTCATCCAGACTCCTTCATTTGCTGCTTCCGAAGCAGCTACGTAATCCGCTTCACACATAGATCCCGTCACAACGCTTTGTTTAGAACTGCACCAACTAACAGCTCCACCGATCAATGTAAACACGTATCCGGTTTGCGATTTAGAATCGTCCGGTTCAGTGTCAAAGCTTGCATCAACGTAACCGTTTACGATGAGCTCTTTGCCACCTCCATAAACGAGAAACATATCCTTAGTCCTTTTTCAGGTATTTCAGGATGTTCTTGACCGTTGTCCAGTGATCCACTCCTGGATTACTTTGGTACCTCCCTGCTAGACTTATATCAAGGCACACATCAGGTCTGGTACACAACATTGCATACATGATAGAGCCTATGGCTGAAGCATAGGGAACGTCTTTCATTTTCTCTCTATCTTCTGTAGTGGTCGGGCATTGAGTCTTACTCAATTTCACACCTTGTCACACAGGCAAGAACCCTTTCTTTGCTTGATCCATTTTGAACTTCTTCAAAACTTTGTCAAGGTATGTGCTTTGTGAAAGTCCAATTAAGCGTCTTGATCTATCTCTATGGATCTTGATGCCCAATATGTAAGCAACTTCACCGAGGTCTTTCATTGAAAAACTCTTATTCAAGTATCCCTTTATGCTATCCAGAAATTCTATATCATTTCCAATCAACAATATGTCATCCACATATAATATTAGAAATGCTACAGAGCTCCCACTCACTTTCTTGTAAATGCAGGCTTCTCTAAAAGTCTATATAAAACCAAATGCTTTGATAACACTATCAAATCGTTTATTCCAACTCCGAGAGGCTTGCACCAGTCCATAAATGGATCGGTGGAGCTTGCACACTTTGTTAGCTCCCTTTGGATCGACAAAACCTTCTGGTTGCATCATATACAACTCTTCTTCCAGAAATCCATTCATGAATGCAGTTTTGACATCCATTTGCCAAATTTCACAATCATAAAATGCGGCAATTGCTAACATGATTCGGACAGACTTAAGCATCGCTACGGGTGAGAAGGTCTCATCGTAGTCAATCCCTTGAACTTGTCGAAAACCTTTTGCAACAAGTCGAGCTTTATAGATAGTAATATTACCGTCAGTGTCAGTCTTCTTCTTGAAGATCCATTTATTCTCAATTGCTTGCCGATCAACGGGCAAGTCAACCAAAGTCCACACTTTGTTCTCATACATGGATCCCATCTCAGATTTCATGGCTTCAAGCCATTTTGCGGAATCTGGGCTCACCATCGCTTCTTCATAGTTCATAGGTTCGTCATGGTCTAGTAACATAACTTCCAGAACAGGATTACCGTACCACTCTAGCGCGGATCTTACTCTGGTTGACCTACGAGGTTCAGTAACTTGATCTAAAGTTTCATGATGATATCATCATCATTAACTTCCTCACTAATTGGTGTAGGTGTCGCAGAAACCGGTTTCTGTGATGAACTACTTTCCAATAAGGGAGCAGGTACCGTTACCTCATCAAGTTCTACTTTCCTCCAACTCACTTCTTTCGAGAGAAACTCCTTCTCTACAAAAACTCCGAATTTAGCAACAAAAGTCTTGCCTTCGGATCTGTGATAAAAGGTGTACCCAACAGTCTCCTTTGGGTATCCTATGAAGACACATTTCTCTGATTTGGGTTCGAGCTTATCAGGTTGAAGCTTTTTCACATAAGCATCGCAGCCCCAAACTTTCAGAAACGACAACTTTGGTTTCTTACCAAACCAAAGTTCATAAGGCGTCGTCTCAACGGATTTCGATGGTGCCCTATTTAATGTGAATGCGGCCGTCTCTAAAGCATAACCCCAAAACGATAGAAGTAAATCAGTAAGAGTCATCATAGATCGCACCATATCTAGTAAAGTACGATTGCGACGTTTGGACACACCATTACGCTGTGGTGTTCTGGGTGGCATGAGTTATGAAACTATTCCTCATTGTTTCAAATGAAGACCAAACTCATAACTCAAATATTCTCCTCCACGATCAGATCACATAAACTTTATTTTCTTGTTACGATGATTTTCAACTTCACTCTGAAATTCTTTGAACTTTTCAAATGTTTCAGACTTATGTTTCATTAAGTAGATATACCCATATCTGCTTAAATCATCTGTGAAGGTGAGAAAATAACGATATCTGCCACGAGCCTCAACATTCATCGGACCACATACATCTGTATGTATGATCTCCAATAAATCTGTTGCTCTCTCCATAGTTCCGGAGAACGGTGTTTTAGTCATCTTGCCCATGAGGCACGGTTCGCAAGTACCAAGTGATTCATAATCAAGTGGTTCCAAAAGTCCATCTGTATGGAGTTTCTTCATGCGCTTTACTCCGATATGACCTAAACGGCAGTGCCACAAATAAGTTGCACTATCATTATCAACTCTGCATCTTTTGGTTTCAATATTATGAATATGTGTATCACCACTATCGAGGTTTAGCAAAAATAGACCACTCTTCAAGGGTGCATGACCATAAAAGATATTACTCATATAAATGGAACAACCATTATTCTCTGATTTAAATGAATAACCGTCTCGCATCAAACAAGATCCAGATATAATGTTCATGCTCAACGCTGACACCAAATAATAATTATTTAGGTCTAATACTAATCCCGAAGGTAGATGTAGAGGTAGCATGCCGACCGCGATCACATCGACTTTGGAACCATTTCCCACGCGCATCGTCACCTCGTCCTTAGCCAATCTTCGCTTAATCCGTAGCCCCTGTTTCCAGTTGAAAATGTTAGCAACAGAACCAGTATCAAATAACTAGGTGCTACTGCGAGCATTAGTAAGGTACACATCAATAACATGTATATCACATATACCTTTGTTCACCTTGCCATCCTTCTTATCCGCCAAATACTTGGGGCAGTTCCGCTTCCAGTGACCAGTCTGCTTGCAGTAGAAGCACTCAGTCTCAGGCTTAGGTCCAGACTTGGGTTTCTTATCCTGAGCAGCAACTTGTTTGCCGTTCTTCTTGAAGTTCCCCTTCTTCTTCCCTTTGCCCTTTTTCTTGAAACTGGTGGTCTTATTGACCATCAACACTTGATGCTCCTTCTTGATTTATACCTCCGCTGCCTTTAGTATTGCGAAGAGCTCGGGAATTGTCTTATCCATCCATTGCATATTATAGTTCATCACGAAGATCTTGTAGCTTGGTGGCAGTGATTGGAGAATTCTGTCAATGACGCTATCACCCGAAAGATTAACTCCCAGTTGAATCAAGTGATTGCAGTACCCAGACATCTTGAGTACGCTCACTGATAGAACTATTCTCCTCCATCTTGCAGCTGTAGAACTTATTGGAGACTTCATATCTCTCAATCCGAGCATTCTTTTGAAATATTAACTTCAACTCCTGGAACATCTCATATGCTCCATGACATTCAAAACGTCGTTGAAGTCCTGGTTCTAAGACGTAAAGCATGGCACAATGAACTATCGAGTAGTCATCAACACGTGTCTGCCAGGCATTCACAATGTCTGCAGTTGCTGGTGCAGGTGGTACACCTAGCGGTGCTTGCAGGACGTAATTCTTCTGAGCATCAATGAGGATAATCCTCAAGTTACGGACCCAGTCCGTGTAATTGCCACCATCATCTTTCAACTTTGCTTTCTCAAGGAACGCATTAAAATTCAACGGAACAACAACACGGGCCATCTATCTACAATCAACATAGACAAGCAAGATACTATCAGGTACTAAGTTCATGATAAATTTAAGTTCAATTAATCATATTATTTAAGAACTCCCACTTAGAAAGACATCCCTCTAATCCTCTATGTGATTACGTGATCCATATCAACTAAACCATGTCCGATCATCACGTGAAATGGAGTAGTATCAACGGTGAACATCACTATGTTGATCATATCTACTATATGATTCACGCTCGACCTTTCGGTCTCCGTGTTCCGAGGCCATATCTGTTATATGCAAGGCTCATCAAGTTTAACCTGAGTATTCCGCGTGCGCAACTGTTTTGCACCCGTTGTATTTGAACGTAGAGCCTATCACCCGATCATCACGTGGTGTCTCAGCACGAAGAACTTTCGCAACGGTGCAGACTCAGGGAGAACACTTATACTTTGATAATTTAGTGAGGGATCATCTTATAATGCTACCATCAATCAAAGCAAGTTAAGATGCATAAAATATAAACATCACATGCAATCAATATAAGTGATATGATATGGCCATCATCATCTTGTGCTTGTGATCTCCATCTCCGAAGCACCGTCATGATCACCATCGTCACCGGCGCGACACCTTGATCTCCATCGTAGCATCGTTGTCATCTCGCCAATCTTATGCTTCCACGACTATAGCTGCCGCTTAGTGATAAAGTAAAGCATTACAGGGCGATTGCATTGCATACAATAAAGCGACAACCATATGGCTCCTGCCAGTTTCCGAGAACTCGGTTACAAAACATGATCATCTCATACAATAAAATTTAGCATCATGTCTTGACCATATCACATCACAACATGCCCTGCAAAAACAAGTTAGACGTCCTCTACTTTGTTGTTGCAAATTTTACGTGGCTGCTACGGGCTTAGCAAGAACCATTCTTACCTACGCATCAAAACCATAATGATAGTTTGTCAAGTTGGTGTTGTTTTAACCTTCTCAAGGACCGGGCGTAGCCACACTCGGTTCAACTAAAGTTGGAGAAACTGACACCCGCCAGCCACCTGTGTGCAAAGCATCTCGGTAGAACCAGTCTCGCATAAGCGTACGCGTAATGTCGGTCCGGGCCGCTTCATCCAACAATACCGCCGAACCAAAGTATGACATGCTGGTAAGAAGTATGACTTATATCGCCCACAACTCACTTGTGTTCTACTCGTGCATATGACATCTACGCATAAAATCTGGCTCGGATGCCACTGTTGGGGAACGTAGTAATTTCAAAAAAATTCCTACGCACATGCAAGATCATGGTGATGCATAGCAACGAGAGGGGAGAGTGTTGTCCATTTACCCTCGTAGACAGAAAGCGGAAGTGTTAGCACAACGTGGTTGATGCAGTCGTACGTCTTCACGATCCGACCGATCAAGTATGCACGGCACCTCTGAGTTCAGCACACGTTCAGCCCGATGACGTCCCTCAAACTCTGATCTAGGCGAGTGTTGAGGGAGAGTTTCGTCAGCATGACGGCATGGTGACGATGATGATGTTCTACCGACACAGGGCTTCGCCTAAGCACCGCTACAGTATTATCGAGGTGGACTATGGTGGAGGGGGGCACCGCACATGGCTAAAAGATCAAATGATCAATTGTTGTGTCTATGGGGTGCCCCCCTGCCCCTGTATATAAAGGAGCAAGGGGGGGGGGTGGCTGGCCTAGAGAGGAGCGCGCCAGGAGGAGTCCTACTCCTACCGGTTGTAGGACTCCCCCATTTTCCTTGTTGGACTAGGAGAGAGAGGGGAAAGAGGTGGAGGAGAAGAAGGAAGGGGGGCGCCGCCCCCCCTCTCCTTGTCCTATTCAGACTAGGGGGGAGGGGGCGCGGCCCATGCCCTGGCCGCCTCTCCTCTCTTTCCACCAAGGTCCACTAAGGCCCATTAAGTCCCCGGGGGGTTCCGGTAACCTCCCGGTACTCCGGTAAAATCCCTATTTCACCCGGAACACTTCCGATATCCAAACATAGGCTTCCAATATATGAATCTTCATGTCTGGACCATTTAGAGACTCCTCGGCATGTGCGTGATCACATCCGGGACTCCGAACAACCTTCAGTACATCAAAACATATAAACTCATAATATAACAGTCATCGAAATGTTAAGCGTGCGGACCCTACAGGTTCGAGAACTATGTAGACATGACCGAGACACATCTCCGGTCAATAACCAATAGCGGAACCTGGATGTTCATATTGGCTCCCACATATTCTACAAAGATCTTTATTGGACAGACCGCATAACAACATACGTTGTTCCCTTTGTCAACAGTATGTTACTTGCCCGAGATTCAATCGTGATATCTCAATACCTAGTTCAATCTCGTTACCGGCAAGTCTCTTTACTCGTTCCGTAATACATCATTCCGCAACTAACTCATTAGTTGCAATGCTTGCAAGGCTTAAGTGATGTGCATTACCGAGAGGGCCCAGACATACCTCTCCGACAATCGGAGTGACAAATCCTAATCTCGAAATACGCCAACCCAACAAGTACCTTCGGAGACACCTGTAGAGCACCTTTATAATCACCCAGTTACATTGTGACATTTGGTAGCACACAAAGTGTTCCTCCAGTAAACGGGAGTTGCATAATCTCATAGTCATAGGAACATGTATAAGCCATGAAGAAAGCTAGCAACATACTAAACGATCGGGTGCTAAGCTAACGGAATGGGTCAAGTCAATCACATCATTCTCCTAATGGTGTGATCCCGTTAATCAAATGACAACCCATGTCAATGGTTAGGAAACTTAACCATCTTTGATCAACGAGCTAGTCAAGTAGAGGCATACTAGTGATACTCTATTTGTCTATGTATTCACACATGTATTTTGTTTCCGGTTAATACAATTCTAGCATGAATAATAAACACTTATCATGATATAAGGAAATAAATAATAACTTTATTATTGCCTCTAGGGCATATTTCCTTCACCACCATGCCAAGTTTGTTAACCAGTAGATTGTTCTGCAATATTCCTCTCGTGTGCCCATTCTCATATTCATTTTGATCATGTTCAATACATGACATGCATGAAAACATAAAAATAAGTGAGATTATCTTTATAATGCAGAAGTGATTCTAATCCAATATTGTCTCCCTGTAAATCCCTTTGTGCTATCTCTGCAATTCTTCTGAGAGATGCCATGCATATTGTAATTTGGTGTGTGCATTAATACAATGTGGCCTACTACTCAAAATATGAGAGCTCCTGAAGTGATGATACTTCGCAGATGATAGCTTCAACATATAGTAAAGAAGAACAACTCGACCTGACCTGACAGATTCAAAATAGACTAAGGGAGAATGAGGCTAATTGGTTCGCTGCCAATGTTTGGCATTGCCAATATTTGGCAAGCCAACATTTAGCAAATCTGAAATTTACCAAAAATTGGTAACTTTTTGAGAAGTGGGCAAGAACCAATTGGTAGCCAACCAATTGAGAGCCAAATTTTTAGACTTGCCAACAATTGGCATGCTAATTATTGGCACTTGCCAATTGTTGGCACTAAACCAATTAGGGTCAACAACTCGACCTGACCTATCGACTGCAAATGTCTCTGCTACTCTTCCAACAAGGAACATACTTATTAAAGAAGAAGAGAAGAGGATCATGTTAAAGGAGAGCAGAAGAGCAAGCAGATTGAAGATATTACAAGTCTTTGTATACAATGTCTGTTGCCCACCCATGATGAACCAGAGCGCATAGAGAAATACTATTCCTTCCGGTCTCTCCATATGTGGCTCACATGCATTTCCAAACTAAAGTAGGAACATTTAGCTGACCAATTAAACATGTCTCAGTTTTACTAATACCAGCATAATATCATATTCGAATTTGTACAACTAAGCTTGTTTAGCTTGATGGGTGGAGCAGTGCTATTACGACACGAATCACGTATGCTGATCATGGTCATCATAAAATGGGAAAATGTAAGCATGATGAGTATAGTGTTGACCGTGGTAGTGGCATGGCAGATCTGAAGCTACACACCGCACAAAGGGTACTTAGCAACAGATGTTTGCTTTGAAATAACAACTAAGATTTGGTATGGACAAGAAAGTACAATCAACAAGTGACAAAGAAATGCAATTCCTGCTGCCTCTCTATATGCCGCAACATGCATTTGGAAACTCAAGTGGGACCTTTAGCTAACCAATTAAATGTGTCTATTAACTAATATCAGTATCGTATCACAATCATATTTGAACAACTAAGGTTTGGAATTGTGAGTGTTGTGTCGTTTAGTTTGAAGGGTGGAGTACTGCTAGTATGACAGAAATCACCTACGCAGATCATAGTAGTGTAGATAAAAGGGGAAAACCCTAAGCATCACGAGTAACATCAGGAAAGTGGAACTAGCTGGAACATATGGGCTTGTATTGCCGGTACGGCTAGAAAGGGTTCGGAAAGGCTCCGACCCCAAAAGGGGCAGCTCTATACAACTGAAGGCACAATACTGTTACTATCAGTCTAGACTCTCAAATGTTAGAAGTATATTGTGTTTATGATAGAGATAGGAGTTATAGATAGATATATTAAATCATGTATGACTTGCCCTCTACTCCGTGTCTCTCTCTCACATGTACATCTATATATACCCTACACAAGGGTCAGATCAATACAACAAATATTATAGGTTCTATATTTTTTACATCAAAGACGACGTAGCTCTCAGCACTTTCCGGATATCATGGCAGGCCATCTAGAATAGTTGAAAGCATCCATCTGAAGCGACCCAATAGACCTGTCGACTACAAATGTCCCTGCTCCACTTCCGGACTAGGAACATACTATACTATTCCCTTCGTTCCTAAATATAAGTCTCTTAGAGATTTGAATGTGGACTACATACGGAGCAAAATGAGTGAATGTACACTCTAATATATATATATATATATACATCTGTATGTAGTTCTTATTGGAATATCTAAAAGACTTATGTTTTACCAAAATAGGCTTTCACCCTGATTTATAAATAAAGCAATGATGAAGAACACCTTGTCCAAACGCACACCACCACAACACACGCACGCACCCAAGGAAGTTTAGGAATGGAGGAAGTAATATACTTATTAAGAAAAACAAAAGAGGAACATGATAATACAGAGAAGAAGATTTTAGATAATGCAATGTGTGTTGCCCACCCATGATGAACCAGAGCGCACAGAGAAATACTATTTCTTCTGGTCTCTCCATATGTGGCTCACATGCATGTCAAAACTAAAGTAGGAACATTTAGCTGACCAATTAAACATGTCTGAGTATTACTAATATCATCATCATATCATATTCGAATTTGTACAACTAAGCTTGTTTAGCTTGATGGGTGGAGTAGTGCTATTACGACACGAACCACGTAGGCTAATCATGGTCATCATAAAATGGGGAAATTGTAAGCATGATGAGTATAGTGTTGACGCCCAATATATTTTTATATATTCCAAAACAAGTCTCCGTAAAATTTCAAGGCATTTGGAGTTGTGCAGAATAGGTATCTCAGATTTGCTCCTTTCTGGTCCAAAATTGTAGCTGTCGGCATTCTCCCTCTTCATGTAAATCTTGTAAAATAAGAGAGAAAAGGCATAAGCATTGTACCATAATGTGAAATAATAGTCCATAATGCAATAAATATAAACATAAAAACATGATGCAAAATGGATGTATCAGTATGCAGACTATGCTAATTACATTGTTGCTAAATATATACCGCCTAGTTTCACATACCAACAAAAGAAAAGGTTTTTATTTGATTTAATACATATGTTTGGGATGACCCACATCTATATAAAGAAGGATTAGATGGTGTTATTAGATGTTGTGTACCTGAGAATGAACAAGAACAGATCCTACGTAAGTGTCACTCTGAGGCATACAGAGGACACCATGAGGGAGATAGAACTGCACACAAGGTACTACAATTTGGTTTTTATTGGCCTACACTTTTCAAAGATGCACATAAGTTCGTCCTTCCTTGTGATGAATGCCAAATAATTGGAAATATTAGTAGATGTCAAGAAATTCCTATGAATCATTCACTTGTTATCGAACCATTTGATGTTTGGTATTTGATTATATCGTGCATTTTCCTTCCTCTAACGGATATACTCATATTTTAGTTGCTATTGATTATGTTACTAAGTGGGTAGAAGATATTCCAACTAGTAGTGCTAATCATAACACTTCTATCAAAATGCTTAAAGAAGTTATTTTCCCGAGGTTTGGAGTCCCTACATATCTAATGACTAATGGTGGTTTACACTTTATTCATGGTGCTTTCCAAAACTTTTGGCTAAATATGGTGTTAAGCATATAATTGCATCACCTTTTCATCCTTAGTCTAGGAGTCAAGTTGAATTGAGTAATAGAGAAATAAAGTTAAATTTGCAAAATACCGTCAATAGATCTAGAAAGATTTGGTCTATGAAACTTGATGATGCATTATGGGCTTACATAACTGCTTATAAAAACCCTATGGGTATGTCTCCGTACAAAATGGTCTATGGAAAAGCATGTCATCTACGTCTTGAGTGAGAACAAAAGGCTTATTGGGCAATTAAAGAACTTAACTATGATTTTAAACTTGCTAGTAAAAAGAGGTTATTTGATATTAGCTCACTTGATGAATGGAGAACACAAACTGACAAATATGCCATGCTATTTAAATAAAAAGTTAAAACATGGCATGACAAAAAGAATACAAAAATGGGAATTCAACGTAGGTGGTCAATTTTTGCTATAGAACTCTCATTGAAGATTCTTTGCAGGAAAACTTCTCTCTAAATGAGAAGGAGCATATATCACCGAAGAAATCTATCGCTTTGGGGCTATTAAGATCAACAACGCCGAAGGCACTAATCTGAGAGTGGTCAATGGGCAAAGATTTAAATAATATATTTTAGGTACACCCATTAATGTTGAAACCAATATAATTCAATTGATGACACCGGAAGAGCACATAAAGGAAACCTTCTGGAACACTTCAGAACCCTGAAAAGGAGTAGGTACGTGGTACGATAAGTAAACCGACTATATAAGTTCCATAAAAGCAATTTTTATCCATTTTGGAATATATGATTTTTTTGGGAAAATAACAAACAGTACGGAATGCGCAAGACGAGGCGACAAGTCTATGGGGCGCGCCCTACTGCCAGGGCACGCCTACCAGGCTTGTGGCTCCCTTGTGGACCCTTCAGACTCCGTTTTCTCCCATATTACTTGTTTTGCACGATAAAAATTCATTATATATACTCTCGTATGTTTTGACCTCTGCATCACAAGTTTCTCCTCTGTTCTTGTTTTGAGCTATCTTTCTGGCAGATTTAGAGGAACATGTCATCACAAGAATCAGACCAGGGGAGCCACGTCTCCCACATCACGGCAGACCCGAGATCGTACGGTGAAGCTGACCCCTATGGGTGGTTGACTGATGAGGAGATAGAAGCTAACTTGAAGAGGATAGACTCCATGGGCGAGTAATAAGAAGAAACCTCTCTACCTCAAACTAGGGATATGCATGTGGAATTCAAGAAATCAAGCTTGCCAAACATGGTCAAACCTCCCAACACCAAATTTATTTCTTATCGTAACTTGAAAAAGAGTGTTGCTTTCTCTTCTTCAGCCAGGATGCATCCTTGGGTGGATGGTGCATTAACCGTCAGCGGAAAGCTCCACAAGGAAATTATGGATCTTAAGCATCAAGTCGATGGACTCGAAGAGGAGAATCATATCCTCAAGGGCATCATTGCCAAGAATATTGCACTACACTACTGCAGGATGCTGCTAACACGACACTATGATCAGAGACCCTTCGAGAAACTGTGTGCGATGCAATAATTGCAAACGGTGTTGTATGAAAACCGTTAGAAATGATGCAAAACATTTGCGATGAATGATACATCAAACACGGTTCGGATTATAGTTGCGTGTGCGATGAGGGGCATACGGTTGATCTATACGAACTATTTGCGATGAGACAGAACAACAAAAACGGACAGCCAGATCAAGGTGTGTGCGATATACGGCATACAGCTCGGTCTGATGAACCGTTTGCGATGAGTGAGGTGAACACAAACGATTCGGCGTAACAAGATGTGTGTGATACCCAGCAAACATGTCGGTAATCAGAATTGTGTGCGATCATTATAGACAGCCCATACGGTATTTTTTGTGAATTGTGTGCTCGCCAGGGCACACAGTTCAACAAACCAACCTGTTGGCGATAATGTAGAATATCTCTGTCGAATACATATTACTAACCATGTGCGATGCGATTGACAGGATAAACAAAGATATATACAGTCTGCTTAATTTAGTCCTTCTTCTTCTTGTTCTTGTTGGATGGCCTCGCGACATCGTCTTGGTGAGGATGCTTATTGCCGCTGACCGTTGGCTTTTCATCGTCGCCGTCGTCGTCATCGTCCTTGCTGTCGTCATCGTCCTCCTCCTCATTCAACCATTCCTCTTCATCATCGTTGTCGTCCTCTTCTTCGTCCTCTGATGGCTCCTCGTCCATATGGTTGTCATCTAACGACTCCGGAGGCGGCCTCCCTTCCATGAACCGGATATAATCAAGGTCTGGGCTCGACGCCGGACTCATGGAAGACGAGCGGGATGATTCCGATGTTGACCTATCATCGGGCACCAGACTGCTGGCCGAACTATCGTCCTCGCTATCGCTCGACATGGCTGCAGAGTGTGTGCTAGTGTGTAGCACGGCCTGCCAGGGACGATGAAGATGGTGGACACTTAAGCGGGGTATGCAGAGAAGAGGAACTGCCAATTGAAGCAGGGATTGAAGTGGGGGTTGACGTATTATCTAACCACTGATATAATCAATCACAGTTATTTGTACCCAGTCACTCCAAATTCCCTTGGTTGCGCATGACTCCTTTTTTTAGGGTTGGTTGCGTAGGACTCCTATTGGCTATTTGGCTGGTTTCCTTTTTCAGGACAAAAACAAGAAACGACTTTTGGGATTATGCACCGGTACCGGTACGAACGGAGTAGGGCAGTTGGCAAGCAATACATTGAGCTCTTCTTATTGATAAAGCCAGTAATAATAAAACTAGAAAGGAAAAGAAAAAAGACAAAGAAAATATCTGCACGAATCTTCGCGTAACATCAATGGCATATATAGGACCTAGATGTGCATTACTTAGAGCACATCTAGATGTGCTTTAGCAACACTATCAAACAAAACCCCTAATCATCATTGCAAACAATGCATAGAACATGGCTAATGCGACAACCACAACTACACATGCTAGTTCCTTCTTGTCTCTTGCTTTCATCTGTTGCATGTGATTGATTCTTTCTTGCTTCATCGTACTGATTATACATTCTAGATCAGCCAGTTTCTTCTTTAGCTTTACGTTATCTTCTGCGAGCTTGGTGATAACACTCTGATCCCTGCCATGCCATTCTTCATCCAGCCAGTTAACAAAGGCACAAGCCTCATATCCCTGCCAATGGTAAATAGTATTCTGGATGAGCGGTAGCATTAACTGAAGTAAAATGATGAACATAATTAGCACTTAACCTCTAAGGGGCAACTGAGAAACCGCCTGCCAATGTCGAATCCCTCCGTGCATACACATCGAGCGGGAGTGTGCCCATGCACACAACTCAACTTTTGGTACTTCTCGGTGGCGCAAAACTCGGAGTCGAAGTCGTGTTGCGGGAGTCTGGAGTCAAGCTCCGGATCCGGCGATAGATCGCTTTCCTGGGGGGGGGGGTCATTCAGGATGGATTCAGCAAGGAGCCATACTTTGTACATGGTAAAAAAAGATCAGGATAGATTGGAACCTGACAGGACGATTCAGATCCGTAGTACACCTGCCTTCTGATGACCTTAGGCAAGTTCTCGGCGGCGACCACCATCGTGGCGGTGAAACGAGTAGGAACAACCGCACCAAAACCATCAGCACCACTCGTCCGCATTCCCCCAATGTCAGCACCACGCGAGGGAATTTGGAGGCTATGTAGGGATTTGGGGGAAATGGGGAAACTGTGGAGATAAGCTAACGGTTGGGAACTACTAATGGCACTATATATATGTTGTATATATATGGCACACTATTTGTACATGTCGTTTGTGTTAGGTATTACGATGTCACACACGATTTCCGCAGCAAACCGTGTGAGAAGACAATGTAGGTTACACACGGTTGCTGTTACATCCATATGTGATGTACTACCCTGTCCATATAATTGAGTTACGGTGAGATACCGTGTAAATAGCCGCTCTGCATATAGAGATGGCAGCGGTAGCCTAGGCGGCGGCTACCGAAGAAGAGGTCAGTCCTCGGTCGATGGGCGGTGATGGCATCATAGGAGGTCAATCCTCGTTCTGCGGCGGGAGATAGGAGGAGCTCAACCATCGAGGTCGGCCGCAGCGTGATTCGGGCACATCCATCGCGATCGATGGCGGGATAGTGGAGGTCGAACTTCAGGAGGCAGCCGCACTAAGCTTTGCTCCTCGACCCTGCTGTCTCAGCGTGCCGCCGCATCGCGCTTGTCTGTCTGCTGGGTGGAGGTCGCCGCGCGGATAATTAATTAAGGTATCCTTTTCATGAGTGGCTAAATTTAGGTATTCAATTCCTAAGTGTAGTGTTGTACTAGTACTCTGTGTGTAAATTGACTGGCCATTAGTTTTTGTCATAGCACGTCTGGATAACAACATGGAGCGCCCTCAGTAATTATTAAAATAAAACCTTGTGATTTATGCACGCATCTTTGGACAAAAGTTAATCCGTCTATTTAATGTTGCTGTTTTGTTTTTAATTACCATTCATGTGCTGTAGATGGAATGATCTCGATGGATGAAGAGTCAGAAAACCGTAGATTTTATCAGTGGCGTGATAGAGTTCATGAATTTGGCTGAAAGCACAAAGAGGAGAATTGGTGATGCGGATTACATCCTATCCATGTACTGATTGTGCCAATATAGAGTCATATGAAGTTGCAGATGCCCATATGCACTTAGTCTCTAGGGGATTCATGGATGGATATAGACGTTGGACCAGACACGGAGAAGAGGAGGTCATGGATGAAGATACCCAGGGCAGCGAGATGCCAAACCCCGATCAGTGTCACATGGATGTTGAATCTAACATCGGGTCAGAGGTGTCAAGCTACCAATGGAACATCGTAAAGCCGAAACGCCCACTGGAAAACCAAGACGTCGACGCAGATGACGATAATCTTGATATGCCAGATTTTGCTGCTATGATTGCAGATTTCGAGGGCCCAGATAAGCATATGATTGGGTACAAGGATCTGCCAACCATTGATGCGGAATCCAAGAAAGAATTTTATCCAGGTTGCAAAAAGAAATATTCCAGGTTGAGTGCCACCCTGGCGCTTCTCAGGATTAAAGCAGCAAACGGTCTATCAAACAAGGGCTTCACAGAGATGTTCGGTCTTCTGAAAGAAATTCTTCCGGAAGATAATGTGCTCCCCAGAAGCACGAATGAAGTGAAGAAAATTGTTTGCCCATTGGAACTTGAAGTACAGAAGATACACGCTTGTGTGAATGATTGTATATTGTACTGTGGTGAGTACAAAGATTTTCATGCATGTCCCACATGCAAGCATGCACGATACAAGCGCAGGAGAGCAAATGACAAGTACAAATTGGACGATGAGATCAAGACAAGAGTCCCGTTCAAGGTTGTTTGGTACTTGCCTTTAATCCCAAGGTTGAGGCGTTTGTTAACAAACCCTAGAGAGGCAAAGAGGTTGCGGTGGCATCATGATGAGTGAATTGCGGATAGGTATATGAGGCACCCGAAAGATGGGGCTCAGTGGGAATTAATCGACAAAAAGTTTGAAAATTTTGCCAAGGATCCTAGAAGTATAAGGCTCGGGGAGTTACTGACAAGATGATTCCTTTTGGTGATACGAGCACCAATCACAGCACATGGCCGGTGCTTCTGTGCATATATAACCTAGCTCCTTGGTTATGTATGAATAAAAAAATACATTATGATGTCAATGATTATCCAAGACCCGAAGCAAGCTGGAAATGACATCGACATTTACTTTCAGCTACTGGTAGAAGAACTGCTGACAGTGTGGATAGATGCGCCTGCTGTAAAATGCTATGACGCTTACAGAAAGGAGATTTTTGATCTACATGCCATGCTGGTGCACACCATTCAAGATATGCCAGCATTAGGCAACACATCGGGGCAGAAAACAAGGGGAGAAGTAGGGTGTGTCACATGCATGGATAGGACAGCTAGCAAAAGACTTCCCAACTCGCACAAAACAGTGTATTTGCGTCATCGTAGGTTCTTACAGAAAAATCACCCATACCGAAAGATGAAAGCTGAATTTGATGGTACGACAGAGGCAGCTGCAGCCCCAAGACCATATAAAGGGGTGGTGGTCCACAACATGGCTAAAAAAATTAATGTTGTGCTTGGCAAGAAGCACCCTTTGACGGTGAAACTAACACCCAAGGATCAAGTGTTTAATAAGAAATCGGTGTTCTGGAAATTACCTTACTGGGAGATTCTACATGTACGTCACTGCATGGATGTCATGCACGTAGAGAAGAACGTATGTGAAAGCATCCTTGGTACTCTGCTCAAGATTAAAGGTAAAAGAAAGGATGGTGATGATTCACGGCTCGATATGCTTGCTGATCAATCACAACGCAAGAGTGAAGCAGAAGATGATGACAAATTCATCAAAGCTCGCCAGAGTTACAATTTCAGTACAAAAGAAGCAACACGGTTCTTCACCTATTTGTTGTCAGTTAAGACACCCTCTTCCTACTCCGCAAACATCAGAAATCTCGTGGATGTGAGCTCAGGTAAAATGAAGTTGGGACACATGAAGTCACATGATTGCCACGTAATGTTGACACAAATCCTCCCGGTGGCCATCAGGAATCTGATGGACAAAGATATAAGAAACACACTCATTGACCTCTGTGATTTCTTCAACCAACTATGGTAGAAAGTTGTAGATCCTAAAGAGTTGGATCATATGCAAGATGATATTGCAAGAATATTGTCCAACCTAGAGATGTTTTTCCCACCGTCATTTTTGATATCATGGTCCATCTCATTGTGCACCTTGTCGACGAGATAAAGTATTGTGGTCCTGTGTTTCTTCGCAACATGTATCCCTTTGAGCGGTTCATGGGATTCTGAAGTACTTTTGTCGGAACCGAAACCATCCAGTGGCAAGCATCCTACAAGGTTATACCACGGAGGAGGTGGTTGAGTTTTGCACCAAATACATGAAACAAAGACCTATAGGTTTGCCCCTCTCTCGCCACGAGGGAAGGCTGAAAGGTAAGCCAGTCCTTGCTGGCACACAAATGGCTGCACCCGGAGAATTGGCAGAGAAAGCCCATTTGATGGTACCGCTTAACAGCCTAGTTCTCATCGCTTATGCCGAAGAACACTTGGCGGAGATACGCCAAAGATTCTTACCAATGGTGCCTTCATCAGAGGTGGAGATGAAGGAGCACACTAAGAACTACGTCGAATGGCTGAAGAATCATTTGGCACAAGGATCCATCGATGACATTGCTACGTGGTTGGTACAAAATCCATCACCTACGGTGCTGACGTACCAAGCATATGACATAAATGGATACACGTTCTACACTGAGGAATGTGATAAGAATACCTCATATCAGAACAACTCTGTTCGGATAGAATGCGTGACTGTAAATGAAGCTGATAAAAGGGTATACTGTGGATCCATCAAAGAGATTTGGGAGCTTGACTATGTGAAAGTTAAGGTGGAATTATTCACGTGCGCATGGATCCCTCTTGGTCAGGTGAGGATTGATGAGTACAGCAAGACATGCGTTAACAGGTGTCGGTGTCAAAACCGGTGGATCTTGGGTAGGGGGTCCGGAACTGTGCGTCTAAGGTTGATGGTAATAGGAGATAGGGGACACGATGTTTACCCAGGTCCGGGCCCTCTCTATGGAGGTAATACCCTACGTCTTGCTTGATTGATATTGATGAATACGAGTATTACAAGAGTTGATCTACCTCGAGATCGTAATGGCTAAACCCTAGAGGTCTAGCCTATATGACTATGGTAATCAATCTCTCTCCCTCTGGACTAAGTCCTTTGGTTTATATAAGCACCGGGAGGGTCTAGGGTTACACAAGGTCGGTTACAAAGAAAGGAATCTACATATACGGTCGCCAAGCTTGCCTTCCACGCCAAGGAGAGTCCCATCCGGACACGGGTACAGTCTTCAGTCTTCGTATCTTCACAGCCCATAAGTCCGGCCCATGGCTGACAGGCCGGACGCCCGAGGACCCCTTAGTCTAGGACTCCCTCAGTAGCCCCTGAACCTGGCTTCAATGACAAGGTATCCGGCGCATAGATCTGTCTTCAGCATTGCAAGGCGGGTTCCTCCTTCCGAACTTCAAAACAGTCTTTGGACGTACCGATGTGTCCGGACCTGTAACTCACACCACACACAACCATAGAGAGAATATAATATTTCACGAATCCAATCTGCTAAGAACTTTTTTACAACATGACATCACGTCTGCCCAATCACTATATCGAACCGTTTTGTCTGCCATCCCGTGTTTCGAGATGCGGTTTCCATTGGCACATCTTCTCAAAGCAGAGATCGTGTCCTCTTATTGCGGGATTCTCATCAATACGGGCGTGGGTAACCCAACCGTGCCGTTTACACAACCCTTGGGAGCAGGCGAAGTTTAAGGTGAGTGGGGAGGCGTTCAATATTTACAGCCTTTATAAGGAGATAAGAATCCCTTTTCTTCACCCACGCCCTCTCCTCTGCCCTTCCACCCTTGAGCTCTAGCACCCAAGTTCGCATCTTCCTCGTCTCGAGCAAGCACTCAACCATGTCCAGATCCGGAGGTCAAGGCAAGTGGATGGTCTCCTCCGTCAAGGAGGAGGACATTACTGAGCTCCGGGTAGCCGGGTACTTGGCGAAGGAGATGGCCCACCGTCTTCCAGCCCAGGGGCAAGTCGTCCCCACAGCGAAGCCCAATGAGAGGGTGGTATTCATCCCTCATTTCATCTGCGGGCTAGGGTTTCCACTCCACCCTTTCGTCCGCGGGCTGATGTTCTACTATGGGATAGACTCACACAACCTATCCCCGAACTCCTTCCTCAATATCTCGGCATTCATCGTCGTGTGTAAGGCCTTCCTCCGCATCCAACCCCACTTCGAGCTGTGGCTCAAAATCTTCAATGTGAAGCCAAACGTAGTGGATGGCCAGCATGCGGAGTGCGGAGGCGCCATGGTGAGCAAGCTGACCAATGTCTCCTAGCCAAAAGGCACTTTCATGGAGACCGTCAAGGAATGGCAGAAACAACGGTTCTACATCACAGAACCCTGCGATGCCACCTGACCGCGGCCGCCGAATTCAACTCTGGCGCTCCCATGCGACTCACCTCCTGGGTCGAGAAGAGCCCGAACTGGTGTTCGTTAAATGAGCTGATAGTGATGCAAACGCGCATCCGAAGTATGCTGGACAAAGACATCAAGCTCGTTGACATAATCCAAGTGATGCTGGTGTGCTAGATCCTCCCCTGCCAAAGGCGAAGCCGCCCTCTATGGAAGTTCAATCCGAAGAAGCACCATACCCTGAAGAGGCTCTTCGAAACCACCCACGAAGATGCCTGGAGGTTGCTTTTTAAGAGCAACGAAACACCGCCGGCCACAGACTCATACCGCGGGGATGACGTCAACAACCTCGCCAATGAGGTATATTATTCTTACTGCATCCCTTACTTGCTTGTTTCAATGATGATGTCTAAGCTTTTGTCGTCATCGATTCTTCAGGACTGGATGGAGAGGGCGAAGCGGATCCAATGTACGACTCCGCTGCCTGAAGAACCAGTCATCCCGCGTTTAGTGAAGATGCTGGTGCCGGCACCCTATAAGGCGCCGGAGAAGAAATCCACAGGGAAGGCCAAGGGGGTCTAGAGTGGCCCCTGTCGCAAGGGCGCTTCAGACGCGACGTCCGAAGACAAGACCCGCTCCTCCGCCGCCGGAGACGACGACAATGAAGAGGAGGAGGAGAATAACCCTCCCCCTGATGAGGGTAGGAAGAAGAGGGCGGCTTCGGCGAATCTAGAGGCGGAGACGTCCAAGAAAGGGAAAAGCTTCCTTGTGGATAACACAGCGTGGGACGTCGACAGTAGTCCGGAGAGATGCCCCTGCACTAAGCCTCGGGCCGCATCGTAAGTGCTAAAACCCATATCCGCCCATAAACCAAGTCCTTCCTTTTTGTTGTATTGATATAATTAGATATGCTATTGCAGTCCCGCCCATGACAGCTCCCAGCGATCCTCATCACGAGGTTCGCTGGACTCAAAGGCGATGGCCAGCGATTCACCGTCGGCGGCGCACTCCCCCAAGGCCAAGGATGATGCAGAGGTGCTGTCCCGAAGGATTGTTCCAGGGAGGGGAGAGGCTCAGGAGGCTCCAGAAGGCGATACCCCCATTGTCGGATACCATGGGGAGTCAATCTGCATGGAGACTGGTGGGGAGGGCCGTATTTAGCTCAGCCCTCAGCCGGACTCAATTCCGGAGTCCGATACGGTTCCGGAATCCGGCGTGCAACCTCCTTTGAAAGAAGGGGGATGCATGTTCCCCCGGTGACCCCTGTCCAACCAGGGGCACCGGATAATCTGCTGGAAGCGCTACGAGGCGCTTCCATTATGGATGAGCACCATGTCCTTATGGGCATGGTAATTGAAAGGGTTCAGTCCGCCAAGAGCGGTCTATCCGAAGCCTACAGCAGCCTGTTGGCAGGTTTTGAGGTAAGGAGCACAAAAAAGGAGAAAATCCCAATATAGACAGTAGCCCCTGAGACACTGTCCGGTTGAAAGTGCGTTATATCGACTAGAGGGGGGGTGAATAGGCGATTTTTATGAAATTCTTCACTGAGGAATTTGCTGGTGAGGAAATTCCTTAGCGAAGAACTACTAGCAGCGGAATAAGTACTCAAAGGTAAACACAACAGATACAAGCATAGTCATCATGATGAAATGAAGACAGGCACAGAGTACAGGAAGCGTAATCACAGGATAACACAGGATGAAGACAAACAGACTGAAGAAATTGAACTGAGGAAATTGAGAAAGTCTTCAGTCAAAGTCTTCAAACACAGATATGAACAAACATACAACACAATTATGAGGAAATGAAAGATTTGAGGAAGTAGAACCAGTAAGCTCGGTGAAGACAATGATTTGGTAGACCAGTTCCAACTGCTGTCTCAGTTGTACGTCTGGTTGGAGCGGCTGAGTATTTAAACTCGAGGACACACAGTCCCGGACACCCAGTCAAGGACACTTAGTCCAAGACACCCAGTCCTCACCGTATTCTCCTTGAACTAAGGTCACACAGACCTCGTCCAATCACTCGTAGTAAGTCTTTAGGCGACTTCCAAACCTTCACAAACTTGGTCACCCGGTGATCCACAATTCCTCTTGGATGCTCTAGACCATGACGCCTAACCGTCTGGAAGAAGCACAATCTTCAAAGGTAATAAGTGTCAGATCCACTCAGGATCAATCTCTTCAGTGATGCTCAATCACTTGGGGTTTGTAGGTGTTTGGGTTTTGGATTTTTGGTTTTTCCTCACTTGATGATTTTCGCTCAAAGTCCTGGGAGGATGGGTTGCTCTCAAATGACAAGTGTCAGTTTCCCTCGGAGCAGCCAACCAGCTAGTGGTTGTAGGGGGTGGCGATTTATAGCCTAGGGAGCAGACCGACATGATAAGACATAAATGCCCTTCAATGATATGACTGTTAGGTGGATAGATATTTTGGGACAACTGGCGCATAGCACAGCAACGGTCGGAATTTTGAGTAGCAAAATCCTTAGGGCTATCATGTTCCTCACTGTGTAGGCAATCCGCACTGGCAAATTCCTAACTCCTCAGTGAGGACAAATTCCTCAGAGACCAGAAGAACTTCGTCTCTGTCACTGAAGAAATTTACTGAACTGTATGAGATTTCCAATGGCTTCACTCGAAGGGATTGGTAGGTGTAGGATTTTGAGTTGAGCATCACATGGAAATTTTTCCTTAGTATTTCCTCGACCCCCTTTAACAGTATGGTGTTTCCTATGACTCAAGAAAGAGAAAAACAAAACTATGAACACGAAAGTCTTCAAGCTTCATATTTCTCGCATGAATATCAAGTCTTCACGGACACACCACTTTCTTCACTTTCAAAGTCTTCATGAAAGTCTTCAGAAATACCAAAATCTTTAGTCGGAGATATTCATTTTTAGGGGTCGACTTTTCCTGTAAATATCAAACTCCTCATAGACTTATAGACCTGTGTACACTCACAAACGCATTAGTCCCTTAACCTATAAGTCTTCAATACACCAAAATCACTAAGGGGCACTAGATGCAGTTACACCGGTGTTTGGAAAGAAAAAACCGGACAGAGGATCAATCTCCTTGTGTAGGAAACTAACTAAATTTGTCTAAAATGTATGCACATGTGTCGCTGTTGGCCGCGGCCTCGCATACTGCCGAAGTCTCTGGACTGAAGCAGAAACTGGCGGAGGTGGAGGAGGAGCTGGGCCAGGTGAAGAGGCAGCTCCAGGAAAAACAAGGTAAGTAATAACCTGTTATGTGTTTGAAAAACGGAAAATGATATGCAATGACCGAAATGCCATGATGTGAATAGAGGCGACGACCGAGGTCGAGGCCCTGAAAACGGCCTTGGTCGAAGCCGAGGGGATGGTTGTCAAGGAGCAGGCCGCCCGTAAGAGGCTCAAGGCCCGGGTCAACGAAGTCCAACAGGAGCTCCAGGACGCAGTGAGGAAGTGCGAGACCTTGGAGCACAATGCATCGGCTCAAGAGGACGAACTCGCCAAGGCTCGTAAGAGTACGGAGACGGCCCGGAGTGAAGCCCAGGGCGCCCTTCAGGAGATCTAGGAGGCCAGGAAGATCGTGGCGGGTAAGGCATTCAATATGCAAAGCAAGAATGTGAAGAGAAAATATCTTTTACTGACCCGGATTCGGAGTTCTCCAGGGGCTTTTGTTGATCTGCCATGCAGTGTGACCGACGCCGCAGAGTTCTTCCGAGTCGAAGAAGGGGGCTCCCCAGAGAAGCTGTTCTGGTCACAATTCTTGTGCCGGAACATCCGGCGCCCTTCAGCGATAGCTAAAACAATTGGTCGAGCTGCACAGGGTGGCTGAACTGGCCATGAAGGATTTAATAATCCGGTTGTGGCCAACCGAAGCTATACCCAGCAGTTACTTTGGACTCGTGAAGAGGCTGGTTGATGCTTGTCCTCAGCTGGACATCATCAAGCGGTCTATTTGCATTGAAGGCGCGCGTCTGGCATTCTCGTATGTCAAGGTATGGTGGGCGAAGATGGACGCCGTCAAGTTGGTGACCGAGGGGCCGCCTGAAGGCAAGGAGCACCGCACACCCGAGCGATACTCTGGCGATGTCTTGGAAGGGTCCCGTATTGTTGTGGATCATTGTGCGAAAGACACTATCTTTGAATGAATGTATTCGAGCTCCCTCTGCCTTGTATGATGAAACAAAGTGTTTATGCAATATAATGCTTGTTATGTTTTTAAATTTTTACTTCCTGTGCGGCCGTGTTGTATGAAATCTGAGGGTTAACCATTCGTCAGCTTCTGCCCCCACGTAGGTAGTATGGGGGTGTTCGGGATGGAATCTAAACAATCTTGATCCAATTAGATGGTCCTTGAAGGAGTTATTTAGTGCAACGAACCAGGCAACCAGACTATGCGGCTTTAACGCCCTCACTTAGCCATAGGAGTGCGACAATAAAAACATGGGCGCAGCCCCTAGTATCCGAACTAGAGTGCTATAAGCGTCTAGTCGGGAAGTACCAATCCTTCGCGTAATGCGGCAGAAATCTCCAACGATTTGCAACCTCCGAACAGCTGACCGGCTCTCGCCGCATCATGACAGTCAGTTTTCGGCTTTCTCTACTGAGGTGCTCCTTTGGATAAACTAAGGCACAATCGCAGTAGTTCTCCCTTTACTAACTTAGCCGATATAGCGGAACATATGGTAGCAAGCACAGGAGCCGGGCAACCCAACTATTGACCAAAGACATGATTCAGAGCCAATTCATATAATGCTAAATTCAGGGTGCCGAACTTATACTTATAAAAAGTGTTCAGACTTTTGTTGCCGTAATGTGGGGTGCTATGAAGCCCCTGGCAAACATCAAGCGTACCAAAGTGTACGGGTGCTACCTGATAGGGTTATGCACGGGGGAGCTGAAAAAGAGAAAGAAAACAGAAAAGGTACAAAGGTAAAAAGCTGGGGTCCTAAAGCTCCACCCGCAAACTGTTCTGATTGTAATTTAATTAGTACGTCAAGGCGCATTGATACAGGTAGTGCGATAAGCAACATGCTATTTGGAGTGCCGAAACCAAGGGAGAGCTGCATGTGGGTCCTGGACAACATGTAGAGTTATCGTTACGAAATCACCTAAAAAGTCCCCCATATGTCTGCGTTTCTTGCCGTCTTGGTGTGTTTATCCTTCAAGAGGACCGATGACCAGACCACCAGATGGTGCGAGACCTGAAAAGGAAACAAGTAAAAGTGAAAGTATGTGTGTACCCGATGTCGGTTGAGTCGTACTATGGACCACAAGCTAGCTATGCCTCCGTTGATGCCCATGGGATTTTGAGTGCGTAGTTATGTATGCGCGGCACGAATGCCACCACTTGATCGGGACTGAGACGGAGGCCGGATTGCTAGTCGAGCTCCTGATGAGCCGAGCTCTCCTGCTACAGAGTAGTTCGGACCCTCTTAACGGTGTTTGTGGGCTCGGCAGCCAAATTAAGGTTCTACTTGAGAAGGACGCTCTGTACTTCTGCTGCTAAGGCAGCTGTGTGCTCTTCCGTATGGAGTGAGTGTTCCGTATTTCCGTTGATTGTTATGACGCCGCGTGGACCGGGCATCTTGAGCTTGAGATAAGCATAGTGTGGTACTGTGTTGAATCGAGCAAACGCAGTTCGTCCGAGCAGTGCATGATAGTCATTGCGGAAGGGGACGACATCGAAGATTAACTCCTCGCTTCGGAAGTTGTCCGGAGATCCGAAGACAACCTCTAGTGTGATTGAGCCCGTTGATACGTCTCTAATGTATCTATAATTTTTGATTGTTCCATGCTATATTATATTCTTTTTTGGACATTATTGGGCTTTAGTATACACTTTTATATTATTTTTGGGACTAACCTATTAACCGGAGGCCCAACCCAGAATTGTTGTTTTTTTTTGCCTATTTTAGGGTTTCACAGAAAAAGAATATCAAACGGAGTCCAAACGGAATGAAACCTTTGGGAACGTGATTTTCGGAACGAACATGATCCAGAGGACTTGGACCCTACGTCAAGACATCAACCAGGAGGCCACGAGGTAGGGGGCGCGCCTACCCCCCTGGGCATGCCCTCCACCCTCGTGGGCCCCCTGTTGCTCCACCGACGTACTCCTTCCTCCTATATATACCTATGTACCCCCAAACTACCAGATACAGAGCCAAAACCCTAATTCCACCGCCATAACTTTCTGTATCCACGAGATCCCATCTTGGGGCCTGTTCCGGAGCTCCGCCAGAGGGGGCATCAATCACGGAGGGCTTCTACATCAACACCATAGCCCTTCCGATGAAGTGTGAGTAGTTTGCCTCAGACCTATGGGTCCATAGTTATTAGTTAGATGGCTTCTTCTCTCCTTTTGGATCTCAATACAAAGTTCTCCTCCTCTCTTGTGGAGATCTATTCGATGTAATCTACTTTTGCGGTGTGTTTGTTGAGACCGATGAATTGTGGGTTTATGGTCAAGCTTATCTATGAACAATATTTGAATCTTCTCCGAATTCTTTTATGTATGATTGGTTATCTTTGCAAGTCTCTTCGAATTATTAGTTTGGTTTGGCCTACTAGATTGATCTTTCTTGCAATGGGATAAGTGCTTAGCTTTGGGTTCAATCTTGCGGTGTCCTTTCCGAGTGACAGTAGGGGCAGCAAGGCACGTATTGTATTATTGCCATAGAGGATAACAATATGGGGTTTATTTCATATTGCATGAGTTTATCTGAGGGAGTCCTGGATTAGGGGGTCTCCGAACAGCCGGACTATATCCTTTGGCCTGACTGTTGGACTATGATGATACGAGATTGAAGACTTCGTCCCATGTCCGGATGGGACTCTACTTGGTGTGGAAGGCAAGCTAGGCAATACGGATATGTATATCTCCTCCTTTGTAACTGACCTTGTGTAACCCTAGCCCCCTCCGGTGTCTATATAAACTGGAGGGTTTTAGTCCGTAGGACAACATACAATCATACCATAGGCTAGCTTCTAGGGTTTAGCCTCTTCGATCTCGTGGTAGATCAACTCTTGTAACACATATATCATCAAGAACAATCAAGCAGGACGTAGGGTATTACCTCCATCAAGAGGGCCCGAACCTGGGTAAACATCGTGTCCCCAACCTCCTGTTACCACCCGCCTTAGACGCACAGTTCGGGACCCCCTACCCGAGATCCGCCGGTTTTGACACCGACATTGGTGCTTTCATGAGAGTTCCACTGTGTCGTCACCATAAGGCTTGATGGCTCCTTCGATCATCGCTAGCGATGCAGTCCAGGGTGAGGCTTTCCTCCCTGGACAGATCTTCGTATTCGGCGGCTTCGCACTGTGGGCCAATTCACTTGGCCATCTAGAGCAGATCGAGAGCTACGCCCCTGGCCATCAGGTCAGATTTGGAAACTTGAACTACACGGCCGACATCCGCGGAGACTTGATCTTCGACGGATTCGAGCCCATGTCGCATACGCCGCACACTCATGACGAGCATTATGTAACTCTGTCGTCGGATAGTGTTCGGAAGATCACATCCGCAACTACTCTGGCCGTCAATCCGGAGCAAATCGCGCCATCCGAGAGCGGAGGGATAGACCCCGCCATGGAGGCCGCACTCTCAGTGGCGATAGAGCCAGATACTGACTCCACCCCTTTCGAGAGCTGCTACCTCTTTTAGCACTGCGTTGGTTTTCCCCGAAGAGGAAGGGATGATGTAGCAAAGTAGTGTAAGTATTTCCCTCAGTTTTGAGAACCAAGGTATCAATCCAGAAGGAGGGTACGCGCAAGTCCCTCGTACCTGCACAAAACAAATAAATCCTCACAACCAACACAAATAGGGGTTGTCAATCCCTATAGGGCCACTTATGAGAGTGAGATCTGATAGATATGATAAGATAATATTTTTGGTATTTTTATGATAAAGATGCAAAGTAAAATAAAGGCAAAATAAATAGCAAAGTAAATAACTAAGTAGTAGGAGATTGATATGATAAAGATAGACTCGGGGCCATAGGTTTCACTAGTGGCTTCTCTCGAGAGAATAAGTATTCTACAGTGGGTGAACAAATTACTGTTGAGCAATTGGCAGAATTGAGCATAGTTATGAGAATATCTAGGTATGATCATGTATATAGGCATCACGTCCGAGACAAGTAGACCGACTCCTACCTGCATCTACTACTATTACTCCACACATCGACCGCTATCCAGCGTGCATCTAGAGTATTAAGTTAAAAACAGAGTAACGCCTTAAGCAAGATGACATGATGTAGAGGGATAGACTCATGCAATGTGAAGAAAACCCCATCTTGTTATCCTCGATGGCAACAATACAATATGTGCCTTGCTGCCCTTACTGTCACCAGGAAAGGACACCGCAAGATTGAACCCAAAGCTAAGCACTTCTCCCATTGCAAGAAAGATCAATCTAGTAGGCCAAACCAAACTGATAATTCGAAGAGACTTGCAAAGATAACCAATCATACATAAAAGAATTCAGAGAAGATTCAAATATTATTCATAGATAGACTTGATCATAAACCCACAATTCATCAGTCTCAACAAACACACCGCAAAAAGAAGATTACATCGAATAGATCTCCCCAAGAGAGGGGGAGAACATTGTATTGAGATCCAAAAAGAGAGAAGAAGCCATCTAGCTACTAACTATGGACCCGTAGGTCTAAAGTAAACTACTCACACTTCATCGGAGAGGCTATGGTGTTGATGTAGAAGCCCTCCGTGATCGATGCCCCCTCCGGTGGAGCTCCGGAACAGGCTCCGGATCTCGTGGATACAGAAAGTTGCGGCGGTGGAGTTAGGGTTTTGGCTCCTGTTCTGATCGTTTGGGGGTACGTGGATATATATATAGGAGGAAGAAGTACGTCGGTGGAGCAACAGGGGCCCCATGAGGGTGGAGGGCGCGCCTGGGGGGGTAGGCGCGCCCCCCTACCTCGTGGGCTCCTGTTAGCTGGCTTGACATAGGGTCCAAGTCTCCTGAGTTGTATCCGGTGAGAAAGTCACGTTCCCGAAGGTTTCATTCCATTTGGACTCCGTTTGATATTCCTTTTCTTCGAAACCCTAAAACGGGCAAAAAAAACTGCAATCCTGGGCTGGGCCTCCGGTTAATAGGTTAGTCCCAAAAATAATATAAAAGTGGATAATAAAGCCCAATAATGTCCAAAATAGTAGATAACATAGCATGGAGCAATAAAAAATTATAGATACGTTGGATACGTATCAAGAGCCGCGTCGCCGAACCACTGGATCTACCTTCGGCCACGGACTCCGAGCTGCCTACATTCGTGCCCGTCGAATCCGACGGGACGCCGATCATGGAGTTCACCTCTACGGATATCTTTCGGCACTCACCTTTCGGAGATGTGCTAAATTCATTAAGGTCTCTCTCCCTGTCAGGAGAACCTTGGCCGAATTATGTCCGGCTAGAATGGGATGCGGACGACGAAGAAATTCGCTGCCCATCCACCACCCACTAGTAGCCACTGTCGACGACTTAACCGACATGCTCGACTTCGACTCCGAAGACATCGACGGTATGGACGACAATGCAGGAGACGAACAGGAACCACCGCCCACAGGGCGCTGGACCGCCACTTCATCACATGATGTATACATGGTGATACACCCAGAGAGGGCAATGGCAAAGAGACAGCGGAGGATGCCCCCTCCAAGCAACCCAAGCGCCGACGTCAGCGGCGCCGCTCTAAGTCCCGCCATAGCAAAAACAGCGATAACAGCGCAAGAGGAAATAACAGTCCAGTCGACTCTAGAAGAAACAACGACTGCACCACCCTGGTGGCAGAGCACGATCAAGATGCAAACTGCAAATATAGTACGGATCCGACGTCCGAACACGATGACGCCAAGGATAAACCTCATCAAACCCCGTCTGGGGAAGACAACAGTCTGGACGAAGATGCACACATCATCCTGGAAACTTACTTGGAGCAAGAGAACCTCCGCAGAAGGCTTATTGCCACAGCGAGGAGCCTGAAGAAACAGAAGCAAAGGCTCAAGGTCGCACAAGATACGCTCAATAGCAGGTAGAACAACGTGACAAAGTACGGTGGAAGTTACCATAAAAATAGCTATCCAAAGCGCAAGCTATTACCGGAATTCGACGATGAGGCCTTAGAGCCCATACAGTCGAAGAATGATATGGCCAACCGGCCGGATCCACCACCTTGTGAACGCGATAGAGCGGCTAATAAAGTCGCGCATAAGTCAACACACGATCTACGTGAGAACTTGCGTCAAAAATCTGGCGCGACCAGATCCATCTATGGATCTAGGAAGCGCGCTACGGTACAAAACCAACACCGAATACTACAACCGTCCGAACACCATGGCACATCCCCATACAGGGGTGCCGCACACTCCTTATGTTTCACTGATGAGGTGCTGGATCACGAATTCCCAGAGGGATTCAAACCGGTGAACATAGAGGCGTACGATGGGACCACAGACTCTGGAGTCTGGATAGAGGATTTTATCCTCCATATTCATATGGCTCGTGGAGACGATCTCCATGCCATTAAATAGTTGCCCCTCAAGCTTAAAGGGCCAGCTCGGCACAGGCTGAAAAGCCTCCCCGAAAACTCAATTGGAAGTTGGGAGGAGCTCGACGACGCTTTTCAGGCCAATTTTCAAGGGACTTGTGTCCGACCTCTGGATGCAGACGATTTAAGTCATATAATCCAACAGTCCAGAGAGTCTGCCCAAAAGCTTTGGAACAGGTTCCTCACCAAGAAGAACTAAATCGTCGACTGTCCGGACGCCGAAGCCTTAGCAGCTTTTAAACACAGCGTCCGAGACGAATGGCTCGCCAGACACCTCGGCCAAGAAAAACCGAGAACAATGGCAGCCCTAACAAGCCTTATGACCCGCTTTTGCGCGGGCGAGGACAGCTGGTTGGCCCGTAGCAGCACCAGTGACCCAAGCACATCCGAAGTCAGGGGTGGCAATGGTAAACCACGACGCAACAAAAACAAGCGTCGAAATAAAGAAGGTAGCCCAGATAACACGGCGGTAAACGCCGGATTCAGGGGCTCCCGACCAGGTCAGCGGAAAAAGCCTTTCAAAGGCAGCAGAGAAGGACAATCTGGCCTAAACAAAATTCTTGACAAACTCTGTCAGATTCACGGCACTCGAGACAAACCTGCAAATCATACCCATAGAGAATGTTGGGTCTTCAAGCAGGCCGGCAAGATAAATGTCGAACACAAAGGGGAAGAGACACCAAGCGAAGACGAGGATGAACCTCGCCTGCAAAGCGTTGGAGGACATAAAAAAGTTCCCACCAGAGGTTAAAACAGTAAACATGATCCATGTGACAAAGAGGAGAGGCAAGCATGCACTCCGAGTCACACGCGCCATAGAGCCCAACACCCCTAGGTCCAACCCCTGGTTGGCCTGCCCGATCACTTTTGATCGTAGGGATCACGAGACAAATATCCAGCACGAAGGACTGACGGCCTTGGTGTTAGACCCAATAATAAATGGGTACCATTTCACACGAGTCCTCATGGACGGCGGCAGTGATCTAAATCTGATATATCAAGACACAGTACGCAAAATGGGGATATACCCGACACAAATAAGCCACAGTAATACTACCTTCAAGGGAGTAATACCAGGCCAAGAGGCCCATTGTACGGGCTCTCTACTACTAGAGGTGGTATTCGGTTCTCCCGATAAGTTCCGAAGCGAAAGGCTAACTTTTCACATCGCCCCATTCCGAAGTGGTTATCAAGCACTACTCGGAAGAATAGCTTTCGCTCGTTTTAACGCAATACCGCATTATGCTTTTCTCAAGCTTAAGATGCCCGGTCCACGTGGCATCATCTCAGTTAGCGGAAATACCGAACGTACGGAAGAGGATGCGGCGGCTCTAACAGCCGCAAACTAGACGGCCCAACTAACCAGAAAAATGGCAGGTCGTCAAGACCACGGACATGGTTAAACGAATCCGGCGTTCCTTCATATATACATGAGATTGGTTTGATGATCAAACCCTCATGAACGATACCAGGGGCTTCCTGCGTGTAATCAGGGCCAGCCCGGCTCAACTTGGCTTCTCTTGAATTTTGATAGTTCATTGATAATAACCAATTTTTCTTTTTTGGCACGACAACTTTCACGTAAGTTCTTTCCTTTTACAGATGAAAATCGTTCTACACCCATCCAGGACACGGCACAACGGAGACACAGGCACAGACATGCACCAGGGACCCACCCAAAGGTTTCTTTTTAGATTAAGACCCTGCATAAACCTTTTTTACTATCTCTTGTTGCTCACATCCTCCGGATGCTCCACACAACCGAGAAGGACGCTGGCGTTATTGGCATGTGGCCACATCAGGATTTTGCACGTACCTGGACACATGGGGTTTCTTCTTAAGGGCATTGTTTAGCCCGGTATATGTTATAAAGCCCGAACACCTTAGGGAGTGTTCGACGTCGCAAGTTTGGCCCTATATGCATCAGCTCCGAATCATGTCTTTGGTCAAATGTTGGGTTTGCCCGGCTCCCACATTTTGGTACCTTACGTTCCGTTATATTGGCTAAGGTAGCAATGGGAGAACTACTGCGATTGTGCCCTAGTTCATCCGGATGAGCACCTTAGTAGAGAAAGCCGAAAACTGACTGTCATGATATAGCGAGAGACTGGTCAACCACTCGATGACTCATCGGAATCTTCAGGATTCCTCCGCATTAACGAAGGGTTGTTTCCCGGTCATGTACATACGCGCCCCGTATCCGGACAAGCGCAGAAGTACCAGGGGCTATATAGTAGCCCCACCGTCAAACTCCTATGGCTAAGTGAAAGTGTTAAAACAATATAGTCCGATTGCCTCGTTCGCTATGCTATCACCTCCTTAACGGACCAAGACGTTGGATCAAGTGTGGCTATGCATTTTCTGCGAACACCCCCGCATTATATGCGTGGGGGCGGAAGCCGACGACTGCAAACTTTCAGGTTATATACATATATACATAAACGGCCGCACAGGAGGCATCATAGTACTTTCGGGAAAAAGTATAAATACAGCCTTGATAATTCAATAAAACATTGTTTTTACAATGGGAATACATGTCACTAGAACATAATATTCTTCGAGCACTGAGCCTCTATCGAACGAGCGCCTTCAAGAACTTCTTCAAAGTAGTGCTCGGCAGCCACTCGGCCTACGTCCGAACCCTGTGTCGCAACAGTGGTGGCCTCCATCTCCGCCCAGTATGTCTTGACACGGGCAAAGGCCATCCACGCACCTTCTATGCACGCCGATCTCTTTACAACATCGATGCGTGGCACAACACCAAGGAATTGTTGCACTAAGCTAAAGTAGTTGTTCGGCATTGGCCCTCCCGGCCACAGGTGATCCACAACGGACCTCATGGCAAGTCCGGACAACCTATGGAGCTCGGCCCACTCGGCCATTCGCTCATTCAACAGCAGCGGACGGACTGGAGCGTGAAACTGTGACCAGAATAGCTTTTCCACTTTGGAACCTTTCTGATCCTTGAAGTACTCGGACGCATCAGCAGCACTTGCAGCCAAATCCACGTATGCATCCATAGAACTCCATAGCCGGTCCAGAGGAGCATATTTCGGATCTCCGAACTTAGTCTGCAGCAAGAAGGGCTTCCCAGACACGATATCTGCAGCTTGATTTAGCTCCTCCTTCGTCGCTCTAAATTTGGAGCGGGCTTCCTTGGCAGCCACCAGGGCCTTCTCCAGGTCCGTCGCCTTCGCCCGGTTTTCTTCTTCAAGAAGCTGGTAACGGTCAGCGGCATCTTTTAACTCTACAACCATCTTGGCTATTTTTTCCTTGCTCTCGCAATGCACGGCCTATTCGGCCCTTAACTCTTCGGTCGCCTTTAGAGTGGTCGCATTGCTACTCCTTGCTTGCTCCTTGGCTCGGGCAAGCTCCGCCCGAAGGGTCTCCATGGTGGCAGCTCCATCTGCAGTCACAACATATTAAAGATACTAGCATCACGCTACTCTTATTATGTGATGATCACCAGAGAAATCACTCACCATGTGCCTCATCAAGCAACTGGTTGACAAGCACGATATCGGCATCGGCCGCATCAAGTTGCCGCTTTAGCTTGGTAAATCCATTAGTTCGGCTAGCCACCATAGCCTCAGCCACTTGCACATAAAGGCAGTCGAATTATTACTTGGGTATATGATCCTCGGGTTGCCGCCATTCTCAACGACAACCAGAGTCTCAGGGGATACTATCTGCATAGGGCACACCTAACGTATGTGGTACTACCAAAACATACACTATTTCACGTACCTCGAAGCCTTTCAGCAGACTCATAAAGGCTTCATGCAAACCGCTTTCAGCGGATGAAATCCTTTCAATTACCGTACCCATTAGCGTACGATGCGCTTCCGAGACGGCCGCTTGCCCCAGAAGATCCTTCATCGCGTCCGACCGCACACTGTACGGACCCTTGCGGTCGCTCTCCTTAGAAGCTGGATATTGGGGATTTCGGGTAGCCAAAGGGTTATCCTCTGACCTTAGTGGATCCGTAGATACCCTTCGCGACGACACTTCAAGGTCGCCCGCTTCATGAGGCAGGGTGTCCGGGGGAGGCGTTTCGCTCTCCATCATCTCCGGAAGAAGATCCCCCAAAGACGAACTCTGTCGAGAAGGGCTATGATCCGGACTACAATTTATAAGCATTGGTTATTGTCTTTGGAAGTAAGGTAGGATGTTTCCACTATTAATTACTTTCCGATTACTTACAGCTCGGTAGAGGGCTGATCCCCGCGTGGACATTGTGCGGCAAGAATACCCTCCGAGGCAGGACCCTCTGATGAAGATTTCTTCTCCCATTTGGAAACCTTTGTCTCCAGATCTTCAGAGGTAGTCCTCTTCCTTCCCCAGGGAGAGAGAATGTCAGATTCTTCCCTTTGGTTGTCCTCCCTCACGGAGACGCTCATTCCCCCGGCTGGAATAAGTAGCGAGTGAGGCCCGCTTATGCCCTCTCTATTCCCCCCATCATCTTCCTTTGAGGGCACTGGATAAGGCGCCGGCTCGAGCATCTTATCCAGTACCGGATTGTCCAAGCCCTCAGGAAGGGGGGCCGAACACCTGATCATCATTGCCTTTGTTATCCAGTCTTGGTCAAAGAGTAGCTCTTTAGAATGATGCCATGATAAATAAAAGGACAGTAGGTTCGACATGGGATTAATTACTTGGGCAGTGGGGTGGTCACAGCTCAGACCCACGTCCTCGGTGGTGTCCAGACACTCTATTTGGGGTCCGAAGAACGATTTGTACATCTCTTCGTGCGTCATGCCGACGAAATGCTGAATAGCTCGCGGTCCTTCCGGGTTGAATTCCCACATGCGGAGGGGCCGACGTTTGCAAGGCTGGACTCGACGAACTAGCATAACTTGCGTTACCATAACCAGACTGAAATCTCTCTCGAAGAGATCTCGGATACGGCTCTGCAGTATTGGCATGTCCTTTGCTGGACCCTAGCTCAGCCCCCTGCTGATCCATGACATCAGATGCGGTGGGGGGCCCGAGCGAAAGGTGGGGCCAGCTACTACTACGTCTTGAGCTTGCGTTGGTTTTCCCCGAAGAGGAAGGGATGATGCAGCAGAGTAGCGTAAGTACTTCCCTCAGTTTTTGAGAACCAAGGTATCAATCCAGTAGGAGGCCATGCTCAAGTCCCCCGTACCTGCACAAAATGATAGCTACTCGCAACCAACGCAATTAGGGGTTGTCAATCCCTTCACGGTCACTTACGAGATTGAGATCTGATAGATATAATATTTTTGGTATTTTTGGTTTAAAGATGCAAATTAAAAGTAAAAAAGCAAAGTAAAAAGCAAAGCAAGATTAAAGTGATGGAGATTGATATGATGAGAATAGACCCGGGGGCCATAGGTTTCACTAGTGGCTCTCTCAAGAGCATAAGTATTCTATGGTGGGTGAACAAATTACTGTTGAGCAATTGACAGAACTGAGCATAGTTATGAGAATATCTAGGCATGATCATGTATATAGGCATCACGTCTGTGACAAGTAGACTGAAACGATTCTGCATCTACTACTATTACTCCACTCATCGACCGCTATCCAGCATGCATCTAGAGTATTAAGTTAAAAACAGAGTAACGCTTTAAGCAAGATGACATGATGTAGAGAGATAAATTCATGCAATATGAAATAAACCCCATATTGTTATCCTCGATGGCAACGATGCAATACGTGCCTCGCTGCCCCTTCTGTCACTGGGAAAGGACACCGCAAGATTGAACCCAAAGCTAAGCACTTCTCCCATGGCAAGAACTACCAATCTAGTTGGCCAAACCAAACGGATAATTCGAAGAGACTTGCAAAGATAATCAATCATACATAAAAGAATTCAGAGAAGATTCAAATATTATTCATAGATAAACTTGATCATAAACCAACAATTCACGGTCTCAACAAACACACTGCAAAAAGAAGATTACATCGAATAGATCTCCACAAGAGAGGGGGAGAACTTTGTATTGAGATTCAAAGAGAGATAAGAAGCCATCTAGCTACTAACTATGGACCCGAAGGTCTGAGGTAAACTACTCACACTTCATCGGAGAGGCTATGATGATGTAGAAGCCCTCCGTGATGACGGCCCTCTTCCGGCGGAGCTCCGGAAAAAGGCCCCAAGATGGGATCTCGTGGATACAGAAAGTTGTGGCGGTGGAATTAGGTTTTTGGCTCCCTCTCTATTCGTTTGGGGGTACGTAGGTATATATAGGAGGAACGAGTACGTCGGTGGAGCTCCGAGGGGCCCACGAGGCAGGGGGCGCGCCCTAGGGGGGGCACCCCCCACCCTCGTGACCGCCTCTTTTGTTCCTTGGAGCAGGGTCCAAGTCTCCGGGATCACGTTCGGTGAAAAAATCACGTTCCCAAAGGTTTTATTCCGTTTGGACTCCGTTTGATATTCCGTTTCTTCGAAACACTGAAATAGGCAAAAAAACAGCAATTCTGGGCTGGGCCTCCGGTTAATAGATTAGTCCCAAAAATAATATAAAAGTGGAAAATAAAGTCCAATATAGTCCAAAACTATAGATAATATAGCATGGAGCAATCAAAAATTATAAATACGTTGGAGACGTATCAGGCATCCCCAAGCTTAATTCATTCTCGTCCTCGAGTAGGTAAATGATAAAAAAAGAATTTTTGATGCGGAGTGCTACTTGGCATAATTTCAATGCAAATCTTCTTAATTGTGATATGAATATTCAGATTACAAAGATTCAAGACAAAAGTTTATATTGGCATAAGAAATAATAATAGTTCAAGCATACTAACAAAGCAATTATGTCTTCTCAAAATAACATGGCCAAAGAAAGTTATCCCTACAAAATCATATAGTCTGGTTATGCTCTATCTTCACCACACAAAATATTTAAATCATGCACAACCCCGATGACAAGCCAAGCAATTGTTTCATACTCTAACTTTTTCAAAACTTTTTCAATCTTCACGCAATACATGAGCGTGAGCCATGGACATAGCACTATAGGTGGAATAGAATGGTGGTTGTGGAGAAGACAAAAAGGGAGAAGATAGTCTCACATCAACTAGGCGTATCAACGGGCTATGGAGATGCCCATCAATAGATATCAATGTGAGTGAGTAGGGATTGCCATGCAACGGATGCACTAGATCTATAAGTATATGAAAGCTCAAAAAGAAACTAAGTGGGTGTGCATTCAACTTGCTTGCTCATGAAGACCTAGGGCAATTTGAGGAAGCCCATCATTGGAATATACAAGCCAAGTTCTATAATGAAGGATTCCCACTAGTATATGAAAGTGATAACATGAGAGACTCTCTACTATGAAGATCATGGTGCTACTTTGAAGCACAAGTGTGGTAAAAGGATAGTAACATTGTCCCTTCTCTCTTTTTCTCTCATTTTTTTATTTGGGCCTTTTCTCCTTTTTTATGGCCTCTCTTTTTATTTTATTTTATTTGGGCTTCTTTGGCCTCTTTTTTTTATTTTTCGTCCGGAGTCTCATCCCGACTTGTGGGGGAATCATAGTCTCCATCATTCTTTCCTCACTGGGACAATGCTCTAATAATGATGATCATCACACTTTTATTTTTCTTACAACTCGATACTTAGAACAAAATATGACTCTATATGAATGACTCCAGCGGTGTACCGGGATATGCAATTTGACAATGATGGAGTGTGTCATAATAAACGGGATGGTGGAAAGTTGCATGGCAATATATCTCAGAATGGCTATGGAAATGCCATAATATGTAGGTATGGTGGCTGTTTTGAGGAAGGTATATGGTGGGTGTATGATACCGGCGAAAGGTGCGCGGTATTAGAGAGGCTAGCAAAGGTGGAAGGGTGAGAGTGCGTATAATCCATGGACTCAACATTAGTCATAAAGAACTCATATACTTATTGCAAAAATCTAGAAGTTATCAAAGCAAAGTATAACGCGCATGCTCCTAGGGGGCTAGATTGGTAGGAAAAGACCATCGCTCGTCCCCGACCGCCACTCATAAGGAAGACAATCAATAAATAAATCATGCTCCGACTTCATCACATAACGGTTCACCATACGTGCATGCTGCGGGAATCACAAACTTCAACACAAGTATTCTTTAAATTCACAACTACTCAACTAGCATGACTTTAATATTATCACCTCCATATCTCAAAACAATTATCATGCTTCAATATTTTCTTAGTATTCAACACACTCAAAAGAAAGTTTCACAAATCTTGAATACCAAGCATATTATTATTAAGCAAATTACCATGCCATTAAGAGACTCTCAGAATAATTTAAGTGAAGCATGAGAGATCAATAGTTTCTTTAAAACAAATCCACCACCATGCTCTAAAAGATCTAAGTGAAGCATATAGAGCAAAATTACATAGCTCAAAAGATATAAGTGAAGCACATAGAGCAAAACTACTTAGCTCAAAAGATATAAGTGAAGCACATAGAGCAAAACTACTTAGCTCAAAAGATATAAGTGAAGCACATAAAGCATTCTATCAAATTTTAATTCATGTATGGCTCTCTAAAAAGGTGTGTACAGCAAGGATGATTGTGGCACACTAACAAACAAAGACACAAATAATACAAGACGCTCCAAGCAAAACACATATCATGTTGGTGAATAAAAATATAGCTCCAAGTAAAGTTACCGATAGAAGTAGACGAAAGGGGGGATGCCTTCCGGGGCATCCCCAAGCTTTGGCTTTTAGGTGTCCTTAGATTATCTTGGGTGTTCCATGGGAATCCCCAAGCTTAGGCTCTTGCCACTCCTTGTTCCATAATCCATCAAATCCTTACCCAAAACTTGAAAACTTCACAACACAAAACTTAAGGCAGAAAACTCGTGAGCTCCGTTAGCGAAAGAAAACAAAAGACCACTTCAAGGTACTGTAATGAACTCATTATTTATTTATTTTGGTGTTAAACCTACTGTATTCCATAGATTCATAGAAATAAGCAAACAACACACGAAAAACAGAATCTGTCAAAAACAGAACAGTCTGTAGTAATCTGTAGCTAGCGCAAGATCTGGAACCCCAAAAATTCTAAAATAAATTTCGGGACGTGAGGAATTTATGTATTAATCATCTTCAAAAAGAATTAACTAAATATCACTCTTCAAATAAAAATTACAGCAGTTCTCGTGAGCGCTAAAGTTTCTGTTTCTTACAGCAAGTTCAACAAGACTTTCCCCAAGTCTTCCCAACGGTTCTACTTGGCACAAACACTAATTAAACACAAAAAGACACAACCAAAACAGAGGCTAAATAATTTATTTATTACTAAACAGGAGCAAAAAGCAAAGAATAAAAATAAAATTGGGTTGCCTCCCAACAAGCGCTATCGTTTAACGCCCCTAGCTAGGCATAAAAGCGAGGATAGATCTAGGTATTGCCATCTTTGGTAGGCAATTCTTCGATGAGGCATCTATTTCCCTTAGGAATTTCTTTATTTCTAGTTATTATCAAACTTTTAGGCACAAAATCGAAAAATTCATTTGTAGCAATCGGTTCCTTAATGATAGCAAAAAGATTGGGATGAATACTTATAGATTTAAGATCCGCAGTTTCCTTACTAGATGATTCACCCTTATTTTTAGGAACATACATAAGCTTGGCAATTTTAGTAGGAGGACTTGGAGTATTCTTTATGGAAGAAAAAGCGGTTCCCAAGTTTGTAATGATACCCTCGAGTTTATTAATTCTAGTAGAATCTAAGTTTATCTTCTCATTAACTATGGGTTCCTTTTCCTTAATATTTTTCAAAGTCATTCCTACCTTAGATCCATATTGAGTAATTTGATTGTGGATCTTTTGATCTAGATTTTCAATTAATTCAATAGTAGCAACTTTATTTTCAATAATTTCAAGTCTTTGCATAACATGCTCCAAAGTTAACATGGTTCCATTAACTAAAAGAGGTGGTGAGCCAAATAAATCTAACATAGCATTATAAGAATCAAAAGTATGGCTACCCAAGAAGTTCCCTCCGGTAATGGTATCGAGGATATATCTATACCAAGGATTAACACCTACATAAAAATTGCGGAGAAGAACTAAGGTAGATTGCTTCCTGGTAGATCTATTTTGAGCATTGCAAATTCTATACCAAGCATTTTTTTAGATTTTCTCCCTCCCTTTGTTTAAAATTTAGAACTTCACTCTCGGGAGACAATGGAGAAGATATGAGACTAGCCATGACAACAAGCAAACAAACTAGCACACGAGCAAACAAGAGCAAACGGGCAAAAGAGGCAAATAGAGAGGGAGGATAGAGAGAGAGGGTGAATAAAACGGCAAGGGTGAAGTGGGGGAGAGGAAAACAAGAGGCAAATGGCAAATAATGTAATGCGAGAGATAGGCATTGTGATGGGTACTTGGTGTTGAGGATATCACTACTAGGCGTAAACCGGCCTATCTGGGTTGGGTTAACTTCGTAGTTAACTATGTTGAAACCCAAGAAGGCAGATAAGGGCTCAAGGCCCATAGTCGGTTCAAGGCCTGTAGCCATAAACCGGCGTTGGTATGTAACTTGTATTGTAAGTTAGGAATAAGTAGAGACCAAACCGGACACATCTATGAGCCGGTATTGGGAATCTGTGAACCGACGGGCATCACCCGTGTATATAAGGGGACGACCCAGCGGCGGTTCGGACAACAGACAACAACTCGAGACATAGGCGAAGCTTGTTTGCTCCCTAGTCATCGAAACCCCATCAATCCCATCACAACTAGACGTAGGCTTTTACCTTCATCGAAGGGGCCGAACTAGTATAAACTCTCTTGCGTCCATGTGTCCGCTTTAACCCCTTCAAGCTAACCCGTCGTGATGGCTCCACGACTAAGTCCTTTCTCTAGGACATCTACCGTGACAAAACCACGATAGTTGGCGCCCACCGTGGGGCTATCGCACGATGGTTTCAAGTTCTTGGAGGGCCGCTTTAAAGGACTCAAGGGCTACGCTGTGGGCCAGATGACTAAGAGTCGTCGCGGCAAGCTCTACATCGATGATGTAGGCTGGGGACCCGAGGCCGGCTCAGTTGAGTACGGGTACCGGGTCCCCTTTGGTGGCATACACGTTTTCATCGGCAAGATCGGAGAACTGGGCCCTGAGCCGGACATTTCCACCGACCTCGTCGAAACAGCTTAGCTTGCGCGATCCGCCCGGATTAAACCGGCCGTGAAGCGTGCCTTCGTGGGAGTCATCCATGGAGGAAGTTATGAGGATGGATCAGAATCTCACGGCAAGACCGTCGTTTATTCCGGCGACGAGTCATCAACCGGAGAAACCGAATCTCTATATCAGCTACAAGATGGCCGGATTGGGGGCTGTTCCGATGGCGACAGTATTCCGGAGCCCTCTGATCAACCCAACTGAGTTGGAATATTCATGGCCGGCACACAAGCAGCGCTTCATTCTTCGACCACTGCGCCAATAACCTCCGGTTCAGTAACGGCAATAGCTGCCGGGGCAGGAAGCTCTGCACGCCCGCCGGCTCAAGTTCTATCAGATCTATTTGATGCATTGGCTGCACTTATGGCAGAAGCTAATCCGACGGATCAGGAAGTCCACAACACGGAGATTGCAAAGGTGAAGGAATAGATCACCCAGGCCAAGGCGGACCTGGCAGCTGAGAATGCCAGGATGACCACAGAGGGGGCCGCTTTAGTCGCACAAGCCTACAGGCTCATGTTGGACCAGAACGCGTCGCATGAAGTCATGAGGAGGAAGTACCGATCCCGTTTGCCTTCGTTTTTCGAGGCCAGAGACCTTTTCAACACCCCAGGAGCAAGAACCAGTAATCCGCTGGAGGGGAACCGGGTGGAAGCTCCTGGGACCGGTGTGCCGGTTCAGCCCCGTCTAATGGATCTGCCTCGTCAAAACACTGTTATACCTCAGGCTATTTCAACACCTCCGGGTCACTACTCCAACCCAATGGACAATCTTGTTGCCGCCGCTGCACGGCTGGAGGCCATTCCAATTGAAGGCGACTCACCGCAGGCGATAGAGACGCGACGGGTCACGGAGCTTCTTAGGACAGCTTTGGACCAACAGGAAGCATACTCATACAACCGCGACCGGATCCACTGGACCCCTCACCCAAGCCGGAGCTATAGCAGGCGTATGGATGAACCGGCAGTGTCAAGCAATGAACAATGTGGAGCACCCCGCATGGATTGGGCCTCACGGATTGAAGTATGTGCCTCGGACGACGGTTAAGTCTCAAGCACTTGTTGATTTCATCAATGATTGGACGGAACTGCAAGCACCTGAAGAAAAGTCGGATCACACATATTGGACCATCCATTTTGACGGATCCAAGCAATTGGAAGGCTCGGGGGCTGGAGTCATATTAACTTCCCCACGAGGTGATAAGTTTTGTTACGTTCTCCGCTTAATGTTCCCTTGTACTAACAATGCAGTTGAGTATGAAGCCTTGCTCCATGGTCTCTGGATGGCTAAGGAGATGAATCTAAGTCGAGTTAAGTGCTTCGGTGACTCGGACCTCGTGGCTCAACAAGTATCTGGCACTTGGGATTCCAAGGACCCACTCATGGCAGCATATCGTCGTGAGGTGGATATTGTTGCAGGTCGCTTTAAAGGCTATCAGGTGGACCACGTGGACCGACGGAAGAATGAAGCGGAGGACGCTTTAAGCCGGCTGGGCTCTCAGCGCAAACCGGTCCCACCCAATGTTTTTCTGGATGTGCTGCACAACCCGTCGGTCAAGCTCCCTGGTGAAGCGGATTTGGCTATTCCTGATCCGGAGGCTCAATTGGTGGAAGCTCTTCATGTCATTCCGGATTGGACGCTTCCTTACCTGGCATACATGAACCGGGATGAGTTACCAGAGGATGAGACTCTGGCCCGACAGATAATCCGGCGATCCAAGTCCATGACTATTGTCAATGGCGAGTTGCATCATTACAGTGTGTCAGGGGCGTTTCAACGCTGTGTGTCTCCTGAAGAAGGCTGTGAAATTTTGCGTGAGATCCACGAAGGAGATTGTTGTCACCATGCCCGTTCAAAATCTTTGGTAGCTAAAGCATTTTGCCATGGCTTCTATTGGTTAACTGCTCATGCTGATGCGGAGGATCTGGTCAGACGATGTGACGGTTGCCAAAAGTTTTCAAGACGTGCTCATGTGCCGGCTCAAGAATTGAGACTGATTCCAATTACTTGGCCGTTTGCGACTTGGGGGCTGGATATGGTTGGGCCTTTCAAAAGGTCCAAAGATAAGAAGACCCACCTCTTGGTGGCGGTTGACAATTTTACAAAGTGGGTGGAAGCAGAACTTGTTAGCAAGTGTGATGCGGCCACGGTGGTTCAATTCATCAAAAAAGTGATTTTCCGGTTTGGCTTTCCACACAGTATCATCACGGATAATGGTACTAATTTGTCCAAGGGTGTCATGAAGGAGTTCTGCAAACGGGAGCACATCCGGCTTGACGTTTCATCAGTGGCACACCCACAGTCCAATGGTCAAGCAGAAAGGGCTAATCAAGAGATCTTGAGAGGCATCAAGCCCCGGCTTATGGTTCCTTTGCAGAGAATGTCGGGTTGTTGGGTAGAAGAGTTACCTTCTGTGTTATGGAGCATCAATACTACACCCAACAGATCAACAGGATACACACCGTTCTTCATGGTCTACGGAGCGGAGGTGGTTCTCCCGAGTGATATCCGTCATGACTCACCTCGTGTGGCGGCTTATGTTGAAGCGGACAACGAGACAGCACGGCAGGACGCTTTGGACCTGTTGGATGAAGAACGTGACATAGCAGCCGCCTGCTCGGCGATTTACCAACAGGATCTTTGTCGTTCTCACAGTCGCCGAGTCAGAACCAGAGCCTTTCAGGAAGGAGATTTGGTGCTTCGGCTCATTCAAGACCAGACTGATATGCATAAGCTATCCCCACCTTGGGAGGGACCTTTCATGGTCAGCAAGAATCTGCACAACGGGTCATACTATCTGATCGATATTCGAGAGCATAAAGACTCACGTACATCAAAGGAAGAGACCAACAGGCCGTGGAACATAGCTCATCTTCGGCCTTACTATACCTGAGCCATTGGCTCTACTTATGTACATATTACGACGATGTATATATTATGATTAAATATAATAAACCGGAACCTCAGCTAAAGTGGGGTATCTGTCCTTTTACATCATGTGTGGTTACACGGAGTTGTTCTAAAGCGGCCTCCGGTTTACCCCTTGAGTTAGCTTTTCAAAAGCATCATGTTATATCACTTGGGGGCTTGGTCGTGTTCGAACCAATGCAACACCTCTTGATAGGCGAGAGCCACCAGATCACTTGGGGACTTGGTCACGTCGGAACCAGTCACGCCTCTTGATCGGCCTAAGGCCACAGAATCACTTGGGGGCTTGGTCGAACCCGAACCATTGCCACGCCTCTTGATCGGCATAAATGCCACGGTTTCATTTGGGGACCTGGCTGACTTGAACCATAGCTACACCTATCGGGAGCTTGGTCATGTCCGACCATGGTAACACCATCTGATCGGCTGAAATAAGCCTCTTTTTGCAAATGGTTTTATCATTGCCTTTGCTTCACAATTTTCTTTGATAGATATTTCTTTCTTTTTGTTGCGTTTTTTAAACCGACAAAATTTTAAAACCGGTTCACACTGTCAATTGACGGAACACGGTTCATTTTTAATCCAGAGACTATTTGCCCGGTTTGATTTTTTGTTAACATCCTATTACGGAGTAACACGGTGCTTTATTATAACCCGGCACGGTTTACATGGTAAACCGGCATTATATATATATAGGAGCTGCTATCTCCTCCAACAGTGTGGGTTTATGAAACCTCCGTTTCAAGATTGGCTAAGCCAACTTCATGCCCAACGATGGCAGGTATCATGTATCTCAAAGATTTGATCATATGCTTACATTTCAGATATTTTGATTTCACATATGCAGACATCATACTCCGCCTGATGGTACAACCATGGTGGCACTTTAAGATTTTTATATTGCAGAAAATACTTTGGAAAGTTCATCACCCAAAGGAAGAACAAGTTGCAGTAATTATGCACGAAGGCATATCAAAATCAAGAGTATCGGCTAGCCTATTACAAGGCAACACGGTGCCCAAAACAAGATCATTGTTTTTTCAAAGGAGAAGCAGTTTAAACCGGCTTCTGGTTCAAGCTTGGTCACCAGCCTGGCCTGATGGTTGTGGGTCATCCCGCGTCGCTTCAACTTCAGTTTCTCTACCCAGCGGCTGGAAATCAACAGTTGTCCAGTCGATTCCCATTAATGCTCGAAAGATAGCTTCATCATGGATCAGCAACGACGGTTCAATATCGGGAGCGTAAGTATGCTTACGGATTGGAGGGATAAGATTTTCCGCTTCATCAATTGGTGCAGCTACTCGCTTGTTTTGATTGTCATATTGGGCTTGATAATGAGACAAGTCTGCTTCTTCAGCCAATTGACAAGCTAGCGGACGCACCTCCCGGTTTATTGCTCGTAGATCCACTTCACTAAACTCTGACTCGTCTTCCTTCAAGCTGGGATAGCCCTGAGCCGCTTCAATAGGATCAAAATCCGGCACCCATACTTTTGCCTGGATTAAGGCATTGATCGCACCGGTTCGAGCAGCAGATTTCTTTAGCTCTTCAACCCGGGCAGGAAGCACCGACAGTTTCTGTAGAGTGTCCTGAATCAAAGTGGGTGCCGGCTTGTTGTGGGATGCAGTACAGATGATCCGCTGTGCACTAGTGTACAGTTGTTCGATCAATGTGTAGGCGGCTTTCAATTTCTTCCGCACATCTGACCCGAAATGACCAATGCGTGTCCCTGAAATATCACAAAGGGTTAACAAACCGGCAGCTCTGTAAGATGGCAGAATCAATTCAGAAATCAAACCGGCTTACCAAAGATAGCAGCGGTCATGGCATGCACGTGCCGCTTTATGCTGGTCAGTTCATCCACCACCGGTTTTAGTGCAGCCTCGGTGTCTACTGCTCGTTTGGTTAAAGCGGATTTTTTAGTAGCCCAATCCGCCCGCTCCTTCTTGAAATCCTTCTTAAGTTGTTCCATGACGCTTAAGGCGCTGGTCAACTCCTCTTTTGCTTTTGAGGTTTCAGTCTGTTGGGACCTCAGATTTTCTTGGAGATCGCCGATTTGGGTCTCTTTTGTCTTCAGCTCAGCCTGCATACAGACAGTTATATGATTCAGCAAGCAGTGCAAGAATTGAAGCACCAACCACATAACAAGTTATGCACTTGGCGCTTGGGGGCTAATGCCTATTTGATCTTCATATTTCACTTGATTATAAAGTCCCAAGCTCAATACAAGTATTCAACTTGGCACTTGGGGGCTAATGGCTATTTGTTCAAATAAGTTCTGATGCGGCGATATTAGTTACCTAAGTCCCAGTTTAACTACACTAAGTTGAACCGGCCCTTGGGGGCTACATCAGCGAATTTCGAGGCATTAAGATTTATATTAGTAAGTCCCGGTTTGAAAGAAGATTACAAACTGGTCCTTGGGGGCTAGGCGAGTCAGCAAGAATTGAAGCATACAAGCAGGAAATAGCATATGGAAGTTACCTCATATTTATCTTTCATCATGTTAACCAGGCCGGCTTCATAGTCATGACTGGTATACAGCCGGTTCAGATAGCCTGAATGGATGTCTTGGGCGTTCAGAGCAGCATAAGTTGCCAGATCAACATTCCACTTGCCCTTGCCAAAGGCAGCAAATTCTTCCTTGGCAGTATGTTTAGACAAAGCAACAGGATTGCTTGGATCTGTATGGCCAATGTCAGTAATAACAACTTCATCATCCTTGGCGTCGCCGGTTTGCATTGGGGCCGTCAGTTTATCAGTAGACTTGGATGGACTGGTGGATTTCTCAATCCGGATGGGGCTTCTGGGCTGGTCAACAGGACCGGAGGTATCAACATGTCTCTCTTAAGTAATAAAATCATCATCTTGTGGTGGTGGGTCATTTGGCACATCCTCACGGATGGCCGCTTCAGGGTTGAGTACTCTGTCCGGTTCAGGAATAGCATCTTCTTCGCCGCTTTATCTAGGCGAGCCTTCTTGCTTGACTTAGGCTTGGTCCTGAAAGGAGTAACAAAGGTCAGTACAGTATATGCTACAAAGTAATACACCAGAAGCATTATGATAAGTATGGCTTACCCAAGCACCGTTTTGAGCGGCGGCAGCTGGGTAGCTGATGACTCGCTAGATGATGAATGGGAAGTGACCTGATAATCGGAGTCAGACGGATTAAGAGGTTGACGAAAACAGCCCATTTTAGGACAAGCACTAACAGGCAAATTAGAGACCTCTGAATGGCGTTTCTGAACCGGACTATTCGGTAAACCGGCGGAGGTAACTACCTGGCCACTATGCCGGGTCGTGCGGCGAGCTTCGTGCTGTTGGGTCTTCATAAGAAATTTGGGATCCAAGTAAGCAAGAGGATGAGAAAATTTAACCTTCCGGTTTGCCTGGTGGATTTTTAGTGAAGGCAAAGGATCTGAATCGGAGGAAAGAATAATTACCTCTGCAACATCAGCATGACTGGCTTCGGCATCATCCTGACAAATATCATCATCAATAAGGCGCGTGAAAAATAAGCCAAGTGAATCAAGTTCTACCTCAAGGTCCGGGTTACCCACATCATCATGAGCAACCGGATCAGAGGATGCAGTGGTTCTTTTCCTGTGGGTAGTCTTCTTCACAGCTTTAGTCTTTTGCCGGATTGATCTTTCCGGTTTGTCTAGTTTTTCTGGTTTCTCCTGCGGCAGTTTCTTGCTCCAAAACAGATCATTGCCCTGTTTAAATAGGCATTGATATTAAACAATGACCAGATATATCAATAACAGGTTCAGAAAAAAGAACAATCAAACTCTTACAGCTGGCGGTTTGTTGGTGGCACAAAAGGGAAGCAGGCCGGTTCAAGCACAGACGTGTTCCGGTTCATTCAGCATTTTATTCACAGCCTCTGTGATTGATGTTAGCATGTAGCAATGGGTCATCAACACTGCCAGTATACTCGCACATCAAACCGGAGCGCTGACTAAGAGGCAGTATGCTCCATGATATCCAACAGCGAGCGAGATCAACTCCTGTTAAACCATTGGCCATGAAGGCTCTAAGCTTGGATAGTTGAGGAGCATATTTGCTTCTCTCCTTGGCAGTCAACCTTTGCGGAAAGGGGTGTGTATTGCTAAGCCGCTCCGGACGAAAGCCAGGCAAAGGATTTTCACCAGTAGGGGAGGTGTCTCTGCAATAGAACCATGTTTGATTCCACTCTTTGGGGTGGTTGTGCAGCTTAGCGTGAGGGTATGTGACATCTTTCCTTTTCTGAATTGCCACACCGCCCAATTCCGTATTGGAACCGTCAAAAAACTCAGTACGGTGGTTTACATGGAAACAGTCTCTGAACAACTCCACTGTGGGCTCCTCTTGAAACACCTCACGGAGCACTTCGAAGTGACACATGTTTGTAACAGAGTTGGGACCAGTGTCTTGGGGGTGGAGTTGAAAATCGGCTAAAACGTCCCGGTAAAATTTAGAACCGGGCGGCTTAAAGCCCCGGGCTAAGTGATCTACGAAAACGATGACCTCTCCTTCTTGAGGTGTGGGAGAGCATTCTTTGCCAGGAGCTCTCCAATGGATGGTGTTTTTGCTGCCTAAAGCGCCGATCAGGACTAAATTATTCAGTTGAGTCTCTGTGACGCGAGAAGGAACCCAGTTGCACTCATATACTTGCTTGGCCATGATGAAATCTACAAGATAGGTAATTCCGGTTCAAGAATGCATTTATTAAAGTGCACTGGTATGTACAATGTTAAACCGGAGACAACTTTATCTAAACCGGAGTTTTATGAAGCAACAACATTTGGCGGTTCAACAAGGGGACTAATGGTATATACCGGTTTGGCAATTTTTCTACAAAGTTAAACTGCCGGATCTAAGCATTGAAACAGTTGAGATTGCGGATAGATAAGTGTACAGAAACAGATTTCACAAGATTTCTCTACAGCGACGTCTTGAGCTTGCGTTGGTTTTCCCCGAAGAGGTAGGGATGATGCAGCAGAGTAGCGTAAGTATTTCCCTCAGTTTTTGAGAACCAAGGTATCAATCCAGTAGGAGGCCACGCTCAAGTCCCTCGTACCTGCACAAAACGATAGCTACTCGCAACCAACGCAATTAGGGGTTGTCAATCCCTTCACGGTCATTTACGAGAGTGAGATCTGATAGATATAATATTTTTGGTAATTTTGGTTTAAAGATGCAAAGTAAAAGTAAAAAAGCAAAGTAAAAAACAAAGCAAGATTAAAGTGATGGAGATTGATATGATGAGAATAGACCCGGGGGCCATAGGTTTCACTAGTGGCTTCTCTCAAGAGCATAAGTATTCTACGGTGGGTGAACAAATTACTGTTGAGCAATTGACAGAATTGAGCATAGTTATGAGAATATCTAGGCATGATCATGTATATAGGCATCACGTCCGTGACAAGTAGACCGAAACGATTCTGCATCTACTACTATTACTCCACTCATCGACCGCTATCCAGCATGCATCTAGAGTATTAAGTTAAAAATAGAGTAACGCTTTAAGCAAGATGACATGATGTAGAGAGATAAATTCATGCAATATGAAATAAACCCCATCTTGCTATCCTCGATGGCAACGATGCAATACGTGCCTTGCTGCCCCTTCTGTCACTGGGAAAGGACACCGCAAGATCGAACCCAAAGCTAAGCACTTCTCCCATGGCAAGAACTACCAATCTAGTTGGCCAAACCAAACGGATAATTCAAAGAGACTTGCAAAGATAACCAATCATACATAAAAGAATTCAGAGAAGATTCAAATATTATTCATAGATAGACTTGATCATAAACCCACAATTCATCGGTCTCAACAAACACACCGCAAAAAGAAGATTACATCGAATAGATCTCCACAAGAGAGGGGAGAACTTTGTATTGAGATTCAAAGAGAGAGAAGAAGCCATCTAGCTACTAACTATGGACCCGAAGGTCTGAGGTAAACTACTCACACTTCATCGGAGAGGCTATGATGATGTAGAAGCCGTCCGTGATGACGGCCCTCTTCTGGCGGAGCTCTGGAACAGGCCCCAAGATGGGATCTCGTGGATACAGAAAGTTGCGGTGGTGGAATTAGGTTTTTGGCTCCCTCTCTGTTTGTTTGGGGGTACGTAGGTATATATAGGAGGAAGGAGTACGTCGGTGGAGCTCCGAGGGGCCCACGAGGCAGGGGTCGCACCCTAGGGGGGCGCGCCCCCCACCCTCGTGACCGCCTCTTTTGTTCCTTGGAGCAGGGTCCAAGTCTCCTGGATTACGTTCGGTGAGAAAATCACGTTCCCGAAGGTTTTATTCCGTTTGGACTCTGTTTGATATTCCGTTTCTTCGAAACACTGAAATAGGCAAAAAACAGCAATTCTGGGCTGGGCCTCCGGTTAATAGATTAGTCCCAAAAATAATATAAAAGTGGAAAATAAAGCCCAATATAGTCCAAAACAGTAGATAATATAGCATGGAGCAATCAAAAATTATAGATACATTGGAGACGTATCAACTACCCACTTGGTGCTTCGGGGAGCTGTGATGTAAAACCACTCCCGCTGCCACAATCCGGACACCTCTGGGAAGGAACCCTTTGGCCATGGAGCGTCAGCGAATTTGCTTATTGAAGCGCCTCCGCACGCTGCGTGCCGCCCCTCGATCATCTTCGGCTTCACATCGAAGGTCTTGAGCCATAGGCCGAAGTGAGGGGCAATGCGGAGGAAGGCCTCACATACGAAAATAAATGACGAGATGTGAAGAAGGGAATCCGGGGCCAGATCGTGAAAATCCAGCCCATAATAGAACATAAGACCCCTAACAAAGGGATCCAGAGCGAGGCCTAGTCCTCGGAGGAAGTGGGAGATGAACATGACGCTCTCCTTGGGTTCGGGAGTAGGGACGACCTGCCCTCGCGTAGGCAGCCTATGCGAAATTTCGGCGTTCAGATATCTGGCCTCTCTCAACTTCTTGATGTCTTCCTTTGTGACGAAGGAAGGCATCCACCGACCTTGAAGGTTGGATCCGTACATCGTTGAAGGTCCGAAGCACCTGACCTGAGCTTTGGGTGTTAGAACTCGAGGCGGGTGAAGGATTCGATTGAGCACGGGAGGGAAAAAAGAAAAAGCCTTGTCCCCTTTATAAAGAGGGTGAATATCAAGCGTCCTCCTCATGACCGTTTGGGACTTGCCTAAGATCTAGGAGTCATACCAGCAGGCACGGTTGGGTTACCCACGTTTGTATTGATGAGAATCCCGTGATAAGGGGGACACGATCTCTGCTTTGACAAGATGTGTCAAGAAAACCGCCTCGCATTATGTGCGGAGCTGGTTGAGAAAAACGGTTTGAATAATGACTAGGCCATGGCGTGATGTCATGCTGTCGAAACGTGCTAGCAGATTAGATTTGTGGAAATATTATTCTCTCTATAGGTATTCAAACTCTTCCATGGTGTATTCGGAGGAGGAACCCGCCTTGCAATGCCGAACACAATACTGTGTGCCGGACTCATCGTCATTGAAGCCTGGTTCAGGGGCTACTGAGGGAGTCCTGGATTAGGGGGTCTCCGGACAGCCGGACTATATCCTTTGGCCGGACTGTTGGACTATGAAGATACGAGATTGAAGACTTCGTCCCGTGTCTGGATGAGACTCTACTTGGCGTGGAAGGCAAGCTAGGCAATACGAATATGTATATCTCCTCCTTTGTAACCGACCTTGTGTAACCCTAGCCCCCTCCAGTGTCTATATAAATCGGAGGGTTTTAGTCCGTAGGACAACATACAATCATACCATAGGCTAGCTTCTAGGGTTTAGCCTCTTCGATCTCGTGGTAGATCAACTCTTGTAACACCTATATCATCAAGAACAATCAAGCAGGATGTAGGGTATTACCTCCATCAAGAGGGCCCGAAACTGGGTAAACATCGTGTCCCCAGCCTCCTGTTACCATCCTCCTTAGACGCACAGTTTGGGACCCCCTACCCGAGATCCGCCGGTTTTGACACCGACATTATCCCTCTACATCATGTCATCTTGCTTAAAGCGTTACTCTGTTCTCTTGAACTTAATACTCTAGATGCATGTTGGATAGCGGTCGATGTGTGGAGTAATAGTAGTAGATGCAGGCAGGAGTTGGTCTACTTGTCTCGGACGTGATGCCTATATACATGATCATACGTAGATATTCTCATAATTATGCTCAATTCTGTCAATTGCTCAGCAGTAATTTGTTTACCCGCCGCGAATACGTATGCTCTCGAGAGAAGCCACTAGTGAAACCTATGGCCCCCGGGTCTATCTTCCATCATATTAATCTTCCAATACTTAGTTATTTTTATTGCCTTTTATTTTACTTTGCATATTTATCATCAAAGTACCAAAAATATTATCTTATCATATCTATCAGATCTCACTCTCGTAAGTGACCGTGTAGGGATTGACAACCCCTTATCGCATTGGTTGCGAGGATTTATTTGTTTGTGTAGGTACGAGGGACTCGTGCGTGGCCTGCTACTGGATTGATACCTTGGTTCTCAAAAACTGAGGGAAATACTTACGCTACTTTGTTGCACCACCCTTTCCTCTTCAAGGAAAAACCAACGCAAGTGCTCAAGAGGTAGCAAGAAGGATTTCTGGCGCTGTTGCCGGGGAGGTCTACGCAAAAGTCAACATACCTAGTACCCATCACAACCCTTATCTCCCGCATTATATTATTTGCCATTTGCCTCTCGTTTTCCTCTCCCCCACTTCACCCTTGCCGTTTTATTCGCCCTCTCTCTCTCTATCCTCCCTCTCTTTCTCTATTTGCCTCTTTTTGCCCGTTCCTCGTTTGCTTGTGTGTTGGATTGCTTGCTTATCACGATGGCTCAAGATAACACTAAATTGTGTGACTTTACCAATACTAACAACAATGATTTTATTAGCACTCCGATTGCTCCTCTTACCGATGCTGAATCTTGTGAAATTAATGCTGCCTTGCTGAATCTTGTCATGAAAGATCCGTTTTCCGGCCTTCCTAGTGAAGATGCCACTACCCATCTAAATAGCTTCGTTGATTTGTGTGATATGCAAAAGAAGAAATATGTGGATAATGATATTGTTAAATTGAAGCTATTTCCTTTTTCGCTTAGAGATCATGCTAAAGCTTGGTTCTCGTCTTTGCCTAAAAATAGTATTGATTCGTGGAATAAGTGCAAATATGCTTTTATCTCTAAGTATTTTCCTCCCGCCAAGATCATCTCTCTTAGAAACGATATTATGAATTTTAGGCAACTTGATCATGAACATGTTGCACAAGCTTGGGAGAGGATGAAATTAATGATACGTAATTGCCCTACGCATGGTTTGAATTTGTGGATGATTATACAAAACTTTTATGTCAGATTGAATTTTGCTTCTAGAAATCTTTTAGATTCAGCCACGGGAGGCACTTTTATGGAAATCACTTTAGGAGAAGCTACTAAACTCCTAGATAATATTATGGTTAATTATTCTCAATGGCACACTGAAAGATCTACTAATAAGAAAGTGCATGCGATAGAAGAAATTAATGTTTTGAGTGGAAAGATGGATGAACTTATGAAATTATTTGCTAATAAAAGTGTTTCTTATGATCCTAATTATATGCCTTTGTCTACTTTGATTGAAAATAATAACGAATCTATGGATGTGAATTTTGTTGGTAGGAATAATTTTGGTAACAACGCATATAGACGAAACTTTAATCCTAGGCCGTATCCTATTAATTCCTCTAATAATTATGGTAATTCCAACAACAATTCTTATGGAAATTATAATAAGATGCCCTCTGATTTTGAATCTAATATTAAAGAATTTATTACCGCGCATTTCAATGCTTTGATTGAAGAAAATTTGCATAAGATTGATGAGTTGGCTAGGAACGTTGATAGAATTTCTCTTGATGTTGATTCTTCGAAACTTAGATCTATTCCTCCTAAGTATGATATCAATGAGTCTCTCAGAGCCATGAGAATTTCCATTGATGAGTGCAAAGAAAGAACCACTAGGATGCGTGCTAAGAAAGATTTTTTATAAAACTGTGTTCTTCTAGTTTCCATGGTAATAAAGATGAAGATCTAAAAGTTATTGATGTGTCCCCTATTAAATCTTTGTTTTGCAATATGAATCTTGATAATGATGGGACTGAATATGATCCACCTTTACCTAGACGGTGTTCCAAAAATTCGGAGTCTTTAGATCTTGATGCTAAAATTGTTAAAAGTGGGATTGAAGAAGTCAAAACTTTAAATATTAATGAACCCACTATTTTGGATTTCGAGGAATTTAATTATGATAATTGCTCTTTGGTAGATTGTATTTCCTTGTTGCAATCTGTGCTAAATTCTCCTCATTCTTATAGTGAAAATAAAGCTTTTACTAAACATATCGTTGATGCTTTGATGCAATCTTATGAAGAAAAACTTGAGTTGGAAGTTTCTATCCCTAGAAAACTTTATGATGAGTGGTAACCTACTATTAAAATTAAAATTAAAGATCATGAATTCTATGCTTTGTGTAATTTTGGTGCTAGTGTTTCCACGATTCCAAAGACTTTGTGTGATTTGTTAGGTTTCCGTGATTTTGATGATTGCTCTTTAAACTTGCACCTTGCGGATTCCACTATTGAGAAACCTATGGAAAGAATTAATGATGTTCTTATTGTTGCAAATAGGAATTATGTGCCCGTATATTTTATAGTTCTTGACATAGATTGCAATCCTTCATGTCCTATTATTCTTGATAGACCTTTCCTTAGAACGATTGGTGCAATTATTGATATGAAGGAGGGGAATATTGGATTCCAATTTCCGTTAAGGAAAGGCATGCAACACTTCCCTAGAAAGAAAATTAAATTACCTTATGAATCTATTATGATAGCCACTTATGGATTGCCTACCAAAGATGGCAACACCTAGATCTATCCTTGCTTTTTATGCCTAGCTAGGGGCGTTAAACGTTAGCGCTTGTTGGTAGGCAACCCAATTTTATTTTTATTCCTTGCTTTTTTTCTCCTGTTTAGTAATAAATAATTTATCTAGCCTCTTTTTTGGTTGTGTTTTTTGTTTTTAATTAGTGTTTGTGCCAAGTAGAACCGTTGGGAAGACTTGGGGAAAGTCTTGTTAATCTTGCTGTAAAAAAACAGAAACTTTAGCACTCACAAGAACTGCTGCCATTTTTATTTGGAAAGTGATATTTAGTTAATTATTTTTTAAGATGATTAATAGATAAATTACTCACGTCCAGCAATTTATTTTAGAATTTTTGGGGTTCCAAATTTTGCGTTAACTACATATTACTACAGACTGTTATGTTTTTGACAGATTCTTTTTTCTTGTGTTGTTTGCTTATTTTGATGAATCTATGGATAGTAAAATAGTTTATAAACCATAGAGAAGTTGGAATACAGTAGGTTTAACACCAATATAAATAAATAATGAGTTCATTACAGTACCTTGAAGTGGTGTTTTGTTTTCTTTCGCTAACGGAGCTCACGAGATTTTCTACATTAAGTTTTGTGTTGTGAAGGTTTCAAGTTTTGGGTAAAGATTTGATGGATTATGAAACAAGTAGTGGCAAGAGCCTAAGCTTGGGGATGCCCATGGAACCCCCAAGATAATCTAAGGACACCTAAAAGCCAAAGCTTGGGGATGCCCCGGAAGGCATCCCCTCTTTCGTCTACTTCTATCGGTAACTTTACTTGGAGCTATATTTTTATTTACCACATGATATGTGTTTTGCTTGGAGCATCTTGTATTATTTGAGTCTTTATTTGTTAGTTTTCCACAATCATCCTTGCTGCACACACCTTTTTGAGAGAGACACACGTGATTTGGAAATTATTAGAATACTCTATGTGTTTCACTTATATCTTTTGAGTTATATAGTTTTTGCTCTAGTGCTTCACTTATATCTTTTAGAGCACGTCGGTGGATTTGTTTTATAGAAACCATTGTTCTCTCATGCTTCACTTAGATTATTTTGAGAGTCCTACAAAACAGCATGGTAATTTGCTTTAATTATTTGAGGCATTCAAGATTAAATAAATAAAATTTTCTTATGAGTGTGTTGAATACTATGAGAAGTTTGAAACTTGATAATTGTTTTAAGATATGGAGATGGTGATATTAGAGTCGTGCTAGTTGAGTAGTTGTGAATATGAGAAATGCTTGTGTTGAAGTTTGTGATTCCCGTAGCATGCACGTATGGTGAACCATTATGTTAAGAAATCAGAGCATGATGTATTTATTGATTGTCCTCCTTATGAGTGGCGGTCGGGGACGAGCGATGGTCTTTTCCTACCAATCTATACCCCTAGGAGCATGCGCGTAGTACTTTGCTTCGATAACTAATAGATTTTTGCAATAAGTATGTGAGTTCTTTATTACTAATGTTGAGTCAATGGATTATATGCACTCTCAACCTTCCATCATTGCTAGCCTCTTCGGTACCGTGCATTGCCCTTTCTCAGCTTGAGAGTTGGTGCAAACTTCGCCGGTGCATCCAAATCCCGTTATACGATACGCTCTATCACACATAAACCTCATTATATCTTCCTCAAAACAGCCACCATACCTACCTATTATGGCATTTCCATAGCCATTCCGAGATATATTGCCATGCAACTTTCCACCATTCTGTTTATTATGACACGAATCATCATTGTCATATTGCCTTGCATGATCATGTAGTTGACATCGTATTTGTGGCAAAGCCACCATTCATAATTTTTTCATACATGTCACTCATGAGTCATTGCACATCCCGGTACACCGCCGGAGGCATTCATATAGAGTCATGCTTTGTTCTAGTATCGAGTTGTAATCATTGAGTTGTAAATAAATAGAAGTGTGATGATCGTCATTCATAGAGTATTGTCCCAAATAAAAAAATAGAAATGACAAAGAAAAAAAGAAGGCCCCAAAAATATATAAATAAAAAGGGGCAATACTACTATCCTTTTTTCCACACTTGTGCTTCAAAGTAGCACCATGATCTTCATAATAGAGAGTCTCTTATGTTATCACTTTCCTATACTAGTGGGAATTTTTCATTATAGAACTTGGCTTGTATATTCCAACGATGGGCTTCCTCAAAATGCCCTAGGTCTTCGTGAGCAAGCAAGTTGTATGCACACCCACTTAGTTTCTTTTTGTTGAGCTTTCATATATTTATAGCTCTAGTGCATCCGTTTCATGGCAATCCCTACTCACTCACATTGATATCTATTGATGGGCATCTCCATAGCCCGTTGATACGCCTAGTTGATGTGAGCCTATCTTCTCCCTTTTTGTCTTCACCACAAGCACCATTCTACTCCACCTATAGTGCTATGTCCATGGCTCACGCTCATGTATTGCGTAAAGATTGAAAAAGTTTGAGAACATTAAAAGTATGAAACAATTGCTTGGCTTGTCATCGGGGTTGTGCATGAATTGAATACTTTGTGTGGTGAAGATGGAGCATAGCCAGACTATATGATTTTGTAGGGATAACTTTCTTTGGCCATGTTATTTTGAAGAGACATAATTGCTTAGTTAGTATGCTTGAAGTATTATTATTTCTATGTCAATATTAAACTTTTGTCTTGCATCTTTCGGATCTGAATATTCATACCACAATCAAGAGAATTACATTGAAATTATGCCAAGTAGCATTCCACATCAAAAATTCTGTTTTATCATTTACCTACTCGAGGACGAGCAGGAATTAAACTTGGGGATGCTTGATACATCTCCAACGTATCTATAATTTTTGATTGTTCCATGCTATATTATATTCTGTTTTGGACATTATTGGGCTTTATTCTACACTTTTATATTATTCTTGGGACTAACCTATTAACCGGAGGCCCGGCCCAAAATTGCTCTTTTTTTGCCTATTTTAGGGTTTCGCAGAAAAAGAATATCAAACGGAGTCCAAACGGAATCAAATCTTCGGGAACGTGATTTTCGGAACGAACTTGATCCAGAGGACTTGGACCCTACGTCAAGACATCAACCAGGAGGCCACGAGGTAGGGGGCGCGCCTACCCCCCTGGGCGCGCCCTCCACCCTCGTGGGCCCTCTGTTGCTCCACCGAAGTACTCCTTCCTCCTATATATACCTACGTACCTCCAAACTACCAGATACGGAGCCAAAACCCTAATTCCACCACCGTAACTTTCTGTATCCACGGGATCCCATCTTGGGGCCTATTCCGGAGCTCCGCCAGAGGGGGCATCGATCACCGAGGGCTTCTACATCAACACCATAGCCCTTCGGATGAAGTGTGAGTAGTTTACCTCAGACCTACGGGTCCATAGTTATTAGCTAGATGGCTTCTTCTCTCTTTTTCGATCTCAATACAAAGTTCTCCCCCTCTCTTGTGGAGATCTATTCAATGTAATCTTCTTTTGCGGTGTGTTTGTTGAGACCGATGAATTGTGGGTTTATGATCAAGTTTATCTATGAACAATATTTGAATCTTCTCTGAATTCTTTTATGTATGATTGGTTATCTTAGCAAGTCTCTTCGAATTATCAGTTTGGTTTGGCCTACTAGATTGATCTTTCTTGCAATGGGAGAAGTGCTTAGCTTTGGGTTCAATCTTGCAGTGTCCTTTCCCAGTGACAGTAGGGGCAGCAAGGCACGTATTGTATTGTTGCCATCGAGGATAACAAGATGGGGTTTATTTCATATTGCATGATTTTAGCCCTCTACATCATGTCATCTTGCTTAAAGTGTTACTCTGTTCTCTTGAACTTAATACTCTAGATGCATGCTGGATAGCGGTCGATGTGTGGAGTAATAGTAGTAGATGCATGCAGGAGTCGGTCTACTTGTCTCGGACGTGATGCCTATATACATGATCATACCTAGATATTCTCATAATTATGCTCAATTCTGTCAATTGCTCAACAGTAATTTGTTTACCCGCCGTGAATACTTATGCTCTCGAGAGAAGCCACTAGTGAAACCTATGGCCCCCGGGTCTACCTTCCATCATATTAATCTTGCAATACTTAGTTATTTTATTACCTTCTATTTGACTTTGCATCTTTATCATAAAAATACCAAAAATATTATCTTATCATATCTATCAGATCTCACTCTCGTAAGTGACCGTGTAGGGATTGACAACCCCTTATCGCGTTGGTTGCGAGGATTTATTTGTTTGTTTAGGTATGAGGGACTCATGCGTGGCCTCCTACTGTATTGATACCTTGGTTCTCAAAAACTGAGGGAAATACTTACGCTACTTTGCTGCACCATCCTTTCCTCTTCAAGGGAAAACCAACGCAAGTGCTCAAGAGGTAGCACCCGTATAGCGGGCCTCTACACCTGGTATGACTCCTTTGAAGGTAGTCCTGGTGGGCTTGATCTGAGATGGGTTAATGCCCATTTTTCGCGTTGTATCCTGATAGAGCAGATTGAGTCTGCTACCTCCATCCATAAGGACGCGAGTTAGGTGGAACCCTTCAATTATTGGGTCTAGGACCAATGCGGCTGAGCCATCGTGACGGATACTGGTCGGATGATCCCGGCGATCAAAAGTGATCGGGCATGACGACCATGGATTAAATTTTGGGGCGACTGGCTCTATCACGTAGACGTCCCTGAGCACACCCTTGCACTCCCTCTTGGGGATGTGGGTAGCATATGTCATGTGCACCATTTTGACGTGGGGGGGACTTCTTTTGTCCTCCTGCGTTTGGTTGTTGGGGCTCTTTGTCATCATCCTCGCTTTGTGATCCCTTTTCCCTATTCTCGGCGTTTAATTTGCCGACCTGTTTAAAAACCCAGCAATCTCTATTTGTATGATTGGGTGGCCTGTCCGAGGTGCTATGAATCTGGCACGGACAATCGAGTATGCGGTCCAAGATGGATTGGCCTGAATTGTTCTTTCAGAACGGCTTCTTCCGCTGACCGGACTTAGAGCCGCTGAATTTGGCATTGACCGTCGTATCCTCGGTGTTGTCACTGTTGTTTCGATGCTTGTATCTATTGCATCGATACTTGTCTTTGTTATTTTTAACTTTAGGGGTGTCGGCGTCGCTTGAATTGTTTTTTCTACGGGCCAACCAACTGTCCTAGCCCACACAAAAGTGGGTCATGAGTGCCATGAGGGCCGCCATGGATTTTGTCTTTTCTTGGCCGAGGTGGCGAGCGAGCCATTCGCCGCGAATGCTGTGTTTGAAGTCTGCTAGGGCTTCGGCATCCGGACAATCGATGATTTGGTTCTTTTTAGTTAAGAACATAGTCCAGAATTTCTTGGCGGACTATCCGGGCTGCTGAACATATGTACCTTGGAAGTTATCGAGGAAGGGCTCTTCCAAGTTCTCCTAGCTGCCAATAGAATTTTCAGGCAGACTATTGAGCCAATGCCGAGCTGGCTCCTTGAGTTTTAAAGGGAGGTATTTGATGGCGTGGAGGTCATCGCCGCGGGCCATATGAATGTGGAGAATGAAGTCTTCGATCCACACCCCGTGGTTCCATCGTATGATTCTATATTCACGGGTTTGAACCCTTCTAGGAATTCATGATCCAGGACCTCATCAGTGAAGCAATGAGGGTGTGCGGCGCCTCTATATCGGGTCGTATCGTGACGTAGCTCTGATGGAGTCCGTCTGCGGTTTTCAACCCGCGCATGACTAAGTTTGTCATGTCCGAATAGGTGGTCATCATCGTGTGTCGAGGCACGTCCTCGCGATCCGTTGATTGATCTGGTATGTCCTACTTTATTGTTCAAGTTTTGTCGGAGGTCATATGTATGACCATGGGCTAATTTACCTCTACCTGTGCGATGAGGCAGGGCCGGCTGGTGTTCGGAGTGAGTTACCGTTTTGTCCCGACCACGTGGTGGTCGATCAGCCGCATTGTACAATGGAGGTATGTATTCCAGTGCCTCCTCGTCAAACTGAGGTAGCAATTTACGCTTTGGGTACTTTTGGTTGGGCGCTTGAGGCCGTATTCTTCGGCTGCTAGGACATAGGTCCATTTATCATTGAGCAGATCTTGGTCAGCTTGAAGCTGCTGCTACTTCTTTTTCAGGCTCCCCTTTCTAGCTTCCTTTTGTTGGTTGATGTTGGGTCTTTGGTCACTGAACTATGTATTTCTGTTATGAATGTAATGGAAAGGGGTTAAGGCCCGGTTCAAAAAAAGCTGGCACTTGAAGCGCTCCTGCTCAAGAGGTTCCTCAGGCACGATGAAATCGTCAGTGCCGAGGCTCACCTCATCCTCGGAGAGCGGAAGATAACTTCCGTCCTCTGAGTCTTCATGCGTGGCCTGCTTACCAGGGCTAGCCTGCCCATCTTCCCGTTCATCTTGTTCATTAGCTGTTTAAACGGGGTCTTCGTTGTCTTCGGCACCTTCTGTAGTGCTATCTTCTCCTGTGTCGGTGTTGTTGTCTTTGCTGCAGCGTGACTTAGAGCAGCGCCGCTGATGCCAGCGCTTGGATTGTATTTCGGAAGGTTTATCCTTAGCTGGATCTTCCTTGTCATCGCCGATGTTCTCCTTTGGTGCATCCACCATGTATACATCATACGAGGAAGTGTCCATCCACCATGTACGGCGGGTTCTGGGCCTCTTCTTCTCCGGCATCGTCCTCCATACCGTCGATGTCCTCGGAGTCGTAATCAAGTGTGTCGGTCAAATCCTCGACCGTGGCTATGAAACATCAGCCCCTAGTTCGGGCCAGATATAGTTCGGCTGTGAGTCCTCCGTCAAGGACATGTTTTTTAATGAGTTTAGCATGTCTCCCAAAGGCGAGTGCCGGAAGATGTTTGCGGCGCTGAATTCGAAGATCGATAAATGATCAGGTTCGGCATCCGTGGGCCCACATGGTTCGGAACTTACGGCCGGAGATAAGTCCGGAGTTCTGGTGGCACGGTATCGTGTGGGATCAAGTCTATGTGCGGCTCCAAGGCCAAGGAATCTGTGGCCTCTGTGGCGGGGTTGAGCTTCCAATCCTCGGATGCCACAGTGTACTCGGGATCTAAGGCCGGAGTGGTCACAGGAGCTATCTCCTGGATGCGGTCTAACGACAGATTCAGGTCATGTTCGTCAAGGTGACCGGGAGTGGTCGCTGCGGTCTCGAATCCGGCGAAGATTAAATCTCCACGGATGTCCGCAACGTAGTTCAAACTCCCAAATCTGACCTGATGGCCAGGGGCGTAGCTACTGATCTGCTCCAGGTGGCCAAACGAGTTGGCCCGCAGTGCAAAGCCGCCGAACACGAAGATCTATCCAGGGAGGAAAGTTTCTCCTTGGACAGCTTCAGTATCGACAATTGAAGGGGCCATCGAACCTTTCGTCGACGGCACAGTGGAACTCTCAATGAAAGCACCAATGTCGGTGTCAAAACCGGCGGATCTCGGGTAGGGGGTTCCGAAATGTGCGTCTAAAGTCGATGGTAACAGGAGACAGGGGACACGATGTTTACCAAGGTTCGGGCCCTCTCTATGGAGGTAATACCTTACGTCCTGCTTGATTGATATTGATGAATACGAGTGTAACAAGAGTTGATCTACCTCGAGATCGTAATGGCTAAACCCTAGAGGTCTAGCCTGTATGACTGTGGTAATGAATCTCTCTCCCTCCGGACTAAGTCCTCCGGTTTATATAAGCACCAAGAGGGTCTAGGGTTACACAAGGTCGGTTACAAAGAAAGGAATCTACATATCCGGTCACCAAGCTTGCCTTCCATGCCAAGGAGAGTCCCATCCGGACATGGGTACAGTCTTCGTATCTTCACAACACATAAGTCCGGCCCATGGCTGACAGGCCGGATGCCCAAGGACCCCTTAGTCCAGGACTCCCTCAACAGGACAACGATGGCATATCACACGGACCCATTCATTCTTGCCAGCGACCCTACCCAAATTTTCTTTGTGGAAGACCCCTTGCATAAGAACGGCCATTTAGCGATGCATGGGAAGAGAAGGGTACTGGGTGTCGATGATGTTGCTGATCAGAATGAGTATGATGAACTTGATGAGTTGCCAGCCAAGGGATCACGCACCAGTGCAACAGAGAAGAAGTTTAAAATCATTAAAAACCCCAAGTTCATTCGGGGTCAACTTAATGATCCCAGTTCCCCCATGTACATGGGAATTAAGCTGTAAGACTAGTCTTTATGCCTACCCTGCAACTTAATTTGTTCAATTTAGAACGGTCGCGTGTACTGAATTTGTGAGTTATGCCCGGTTTTCTGTTGATGTAAGAACCATTAATATGTTGATGTAGCGACCCGACCCGAATGGATCAAGTCTCTGTTCTTAAGTGTCATCCCTAGATCGGTATGCTGACACACACAGTACTCGAGGATTTATAACAGAGGTAAATCACATGTAAAAGTAACATAAATACTATTACCTCGATCCAAATAGCGGAAGTAATAAGGTTGTGGATTCCCATCAACACCAACGGCAAAGTTGAGTGTAGAAATCATAACCCTAATGTATCACTTACTCGTCGTAAGATATCCTGCAACATGAGACGATGCAGCCACAAAGGGTCAGTACATTGAATGTACTGGCAAATTCACACCATGGAGAATGGTGAATAAAGGCTATCACTACATGCATATTTGGCTGGTGGAAAAGCTCTATGGTTATAAGGTTTTTGCGAAAAGCCATTTTTTCCCTACTGCAAAGGAATAAATTTTATTTAACTACCATGGTGATTGTTGAACATTGAGAATGGTTGACAGCATTCTCAATCCCAATTAAGTAACATCATTAAACCCAACAAAATTATTTAAAGTCACATGATGAGATTCAGATGATAATCCAGGTACTAGATACTCAAGTTGTCCATAACCGGGGACACGGCTAATCATGATTAGTTTATACACTCTGTAGAGGTTTGCGCACTTTTCCCCACAAGACCCGATCTCCGTTGGATTTGTCGCACTACATGGTGTTTGAGAAACGGATGACCGAGACATAGTCTTTCAGAAGCGTTTGCACCTTACGATGGGTAGACCGTACCACCTACTACCCCTACATCTGCTAGTCTACCACTGTAAGAGTTCACACGACTTAATCAACTATGCTAGAGCCCATAATAGCTTGTGGCTGCACACGGAAGTTTCTAGCATGAAAAATCTCATGATCCCTTTGAGCCTGGGTGGCGGTCCATAAAAAACAGGCAATCCTGGTCTACCCAGGTGCCTAGACAGGCAATCCTAGAATAACCAGGTGCCTCAATCCACCCAGATGTGTGTTTAAGTTGCCACCTTAAGTAAACCATTAATTAACAATCTCACATCTGTCATGAAATACTCTCAAACCCACTCCACGCCTACGAGCATAGCATGGCAATGAAAGCATAACGTAATAGTAACTCCCAAGGTTTGAATGCAGGGCAATAGGTTCCTACCTCATCAACTACTTCCCAATACCCACATGTTATCAATCCTACTCATGCAATGTTTGAGGGTGAAACTAATGCATAAAACTGGGTATGAAAGGGGATATGATCAAAGTGTGAACTTGCCTGCAATGTTGATGAAGATGATTCGCACTCAAAACTCTTGATAGCTCTAGTCGTCACACTCCGGTCAATCTATCGTAAGCAAGCAATAGTAACCACACATAAGCAATCACTCAAAAGGTCAGAGAGAACAAAGAAAACAATTCGGAAAACGTCAAAACCAAGCAAATAACTCTTGCAACATAAAACAATTTCTAACAGTACCAAAATTATATGAATTTGGCCTTATCAGAAAGTTTAGGTCAAGAGCTTCGATTTGCAAAAAGAATCAACTAAAACGGAGTTACGAAACTCAAGTTATGATCAAATAAAGTTTGAATTCAAATCTGATCTAATTCAAATTTTAAACTTTTCAAAAACATGTTTGAGTTGGATAACTGGATAGAGGGGATCATAACGAAGAAGTGAGCGTTGGTTTCGTTGGATTTGGACTAACGAGCGAAAAGTAATGATCGTTTGAAGTGCAGGGACTATTCCGTAAATAAAGTATTCACAACTAGGTCCCTGGCCGAAAATAACAGAAAAAGAAAAAGACTAAAAGGCGAACGTTCGCTTATAAGGTCTAAACAGTGGACGTTCACTGTTTAATAAAACCTAAAAAACAGATCTAGTCTAGGTTTTTTTTAAAAACGAACTTAAAATAAAACCGAGGCGGGTTACGGTTTATACTGGTTCACCCAAAAGAACCAGCGACGGCGGTGGTTACTCCGGCGAGACGGGGATGGCGGCGCGGCGGCTCCGGCGTGACGGCGGCTCCGAGGCGACGGCAAGCGGCGGGGTGCGGCGTGGCGCGGCAGGCAGCGGCGCTAGCGGGCGGTGGCGCGGCAAGGAGGCGACGATGAGGCGCGGCTACGGCAGGTCTCGCCGGCGGCGAGGGCGCGGTGGTTGCGACTCTGCGCGTGGAGGCGAGCGGCGGCGAGGCAGTGTCGGGGGGGGTCGGGGCTCGGCTATTTAAGGGGGCCAGGGGGCAAGGTGGCGTGGGCGGGGGGGCAGAGAAGAGGCGCCGGCGGAGTCCGGCTACAGGACGGCGGCGGCGACGCCGTGCGGGCGCGGGAGTCCGCCCGAGCTCGGGGACGAGCGAGGCACGGCGCTGGGCTGGGCCTTGCCCTGGCCTCGAAGCTGGGCCGGCCCAGTCGGGATTTTTTTAATAAAGATTTTCTTTTTTCCAGACAAACAAAACAAATAAAAACAAACAAAAATAAAAATATTATATAGGCATATAATATATCAAAATTTTCAGAAAAAGATTCTCTACGACATGAACATTTTTATAATTCCAAATAAAATCCACAAAAATTCAAATAATTCAAACAGTGCTCCTGCTCTAATAAAATCCACCAAAAATCATTTTAAAAATACCAAAATGATTTCAAATTAATTTTTCTCCAATTTTCTAATGTAGGGAATCATGTTACCCTAATTTCCATTTATTTTGTTTTTGGAGAAAAATAATTTGAATAAAACCCAAATAACTCCGAATTGAAAATAAATTCAAAAGAACTTTGAATTTAATTCTTTGAAACTCCCAACTCATATTTCATATAATTTGAAGAAGTCATTTTATCTTCTCTCACGAAAATCATTGAGTTGCATAAAGTTTTAGAATTGAAAATATTCTCAAATGAAATTCAAATATTTTCAACACCCCTTGTCATTTAAATAAATGGAAGAAGTCATGTCATCTTCTCTCCAGGGTTTTGTGGTGAAAAGAATTTGAATTCCCGGAGATCATAAATGCAAAATGAAAGTTTGGGAAAGTCCTTTTATTCCCTCTCATTTAACTTTCAAAAAGTTTCGAATTCACTCACTTTCAGACAATCAATCAAACAATCAATCAAATCTATCTATTTATTATAACATTCCAAAATTTAGAATTTTGGGATGTTACAGTTGACCTTGATATGTTGTCAGCTCAAGCAATGAATATGAACTGTTTTTTGTTATTATTTCCTTTTGAGCGTGCGATCTGAGTCGTGCATTCTGATTGGCCAGAACCCAAACCCCACGGATTGTACGTCTGCACCATTGGATGCTCGCAGATCGAACGGCAATCCTCATCCCTTTCGACAGGAAATGCAGTCCGGCTAGGAATTGATTTATATGCAAACATGCACAGTAAATGCCAAAAAATGTCTTACATATAGCACATGAGACCTGAAATGCGCCAGCAAATCAAACCCGTGGTAAAATCGTGATTGGTATACGTGCGAAAAATTTAGATGAGAAACAATGAACTCACGTCTTCATTTCAAAATTAGTACGTCTTCATTTCAAACGAAATTATTTTGTTTGTGCACACGAGCGCTTAGAGGCAACCGTTTGCATAGGCCTTTCCGCGCGCGGCGACCAAGGATATTTTTCACCCTTTTCACCTAGGCCGCCAATACCCCCCCACCGTCCGCCCACGTTTCACTCAACTAGTCCACCCAATCTCCTTCACCAGCTCCCCCTCCCCCAGATCCACAGCAGAACCCTCTCCGGCGCCGCCGTGCTCACCCTGGCCGTGTGCCCGCTCTTCGGAGTCAAGCCTACCTCCACCGCCATTCCCAACATGCGGCGGCCCGCACCTCGCCGTCTTTGTTTGCTCGCTAGCCACCCTCACCTCTCCTGTTGTCCGGCCGGGTTTGCACTAAGAAGCCTGTTAGTTACTACTCTCCATCGCGGTGAGGCATATTTCCTTGCAACCGATCTTCCAATTTCGTTCCGTATGTTCCCAAATTGGCTATAAAATAACGGAGAGCGTATATATGTTCATTATCTACCTTCCTTACTACATATAAGTTGTATTTGTTCCAATAAGTTACTGCATATTTACAGATCACGGGCGCCCGAGTCACACAAACTTAACAAATTAGCAGTACATTTTCTAAATTATTGCATGGGGTGTTTAGAAAGCTTGATACCAAGTTGTTAGTTTTATGCTTATCCTCCTTTCCTGAGTTTTGCATGTGTTCTCTGTAGATGCCGAGTAGAAGCGACAGCACTCATTCAGGCCATGTATCTTCATCTGATTCGAACAACCCTATGTCTTCAGCGGATTGTGAGGGATCAAGTAGTCTTGAACGGGATAGAGATGCAGCAATTACCCTTCCGGTCAGGACACGGATGAATGCTCCAAGGAAGCCCACACACCAGCCTAAAGGTGTATATGAAGTAACCAAGATTGATTTAAAGTCCTGGGCTCCAACTAAACCAGATAAAGCACGCATGAGGTTCAGGAATGTGTGTGGATTTGTTGGCAGGGCAAGGCTCAACATTAATCCGCCGGGGTTTCGGAAGGCTGACATAGAAACATGGCGAAGGATAGTCCAGGAGATCATGGATCACTTCAATGTTCCAGAGCAGTGGAGAATGCAGGTGGAACACACTACACTAAAGAAGGCTAGGGATGCTTGGAGAAACTGGAAGCACGTGTTGTATAAGAAGTACTTGAGTGAAGGCAAGGACCCAATCCGCGCATACCCTCAAATTACAAAGGCAGACTGGGTAGAATTCAAAAGGGTCGGGGCAACTCCAAAGTTCGCTGCGAAGAGTTTCAAGAAATCAGAACTTCAGAAGAAGAATATACACCCCCACCGTATGGGTGTGGCAGGATACTATGGCATGAAACTGATATGGGAACAGGAGGACAAAGAAGCAGTAGCGGTGGGTGGGAGTCCAGCCTTTAGTGAAATCAAGGGCGAACGCGCCAGAGACTACTTGCGGGCACGTGCAAAGAGGCATGATGACGGAACTTATTACTTTGAAAACGCATGTGACGCCAAACTGTATGAAGTGATGGTAGAGGCTTCCAAGATCCCTGGAAGGTTCTACAGGAACTCAGGGCCATGTGACATTTTGTCCATTGCTCTGGACACAAAAGAGCCCCCTGACTGTGCAAGGGGTATAGGTGTTAATGTCCCTCACAAGAGGGCTTTCACACTCAACAAATAAGAGAGGCTCACCATGAAAAAAGCGAGGAGTGAAATGAAGCAGAATGCATTGTTTGAAAAGTTGAAGAAGGAGATTTATCTGGCTATTCGAAAGGATGTTGAGGAGTCAATGATGATGATGCAGAAGACTCTAACACTGACAGATAGCCAGCAGATGGGAGGGGAGGCGGGCATGGATGATGTTGCTTATTGTGCGACAACACTACACAAGAGTAGTTGTGCATCAGCTGACCCCAGTGACACTGAGACTACAGCTGCTCGTGATGATGCTATATCTAATCTATCTGGAATGAAAGACAGACTGAAGGGCGTGCTTACACATTTTGAAGGTACATTAAAATGTGCAACAGACTGGGTTTGTCCACCCTTCTTGGAAGATGGCCTCTTCTTAGCCAATGTGCCATTGAAGCCGGGCTGTGTGAAGTGCTACGTGACTGAAGTAAAGCTTGGATTCAATGAATTTGTCCTGAAGAATGTTCTAGGAGACTTTGATGAGCAAAGAACCTTGGGAGAAACATTGTTACATCACATCCAGTGGCCACAAAAGGAAATAGAGTTCATCGATGAGATTCCTGAAGCTCGGGCAAGAGCAACCACTGTTACCCCTCAACCGGTGACGCTCTCCTTGCCAGAGCATCTCTCGCGGGCTGATGCATCAACCTGTGATCAGCCGGACCGACTTTGTGGCGTACAGGCCATGTCATCCTCCGCCCCAAAGCAGCTAGTGGCAAGGCCTACAAATGCTGATGACGCACCACCGGTTCAGATGCCGGTCGCTGAAGCAGCGGGTGGAGACCCAGCTGCAGCACATGCTCAGCAGACCAACCTGGCGGAACAGACTGCTAAGCAGTCTGATGCTTCGGAACATCCTACTAAGCAGTCTGTAGGTCCAGAACCGACTGCTCATTAGTTCGTCGGTCCGCAGGCGCGTGATCAGCATACCAATGCGTCAGCACTTCCTGCTCAGCAAACCAACGCGTTGGCACGGCCTCCTCAGCACACCGACAAGTTGGCACCACCTGCGCAGAAACCCGACATAGCTTCAATGCATGGTCAGCAGTCCGATGCCTCTGCTCCTACAGCCCAACAGTCCATCACTGCAGCACCTCCAGCTCAGCGGTCCGGCATAGATAAACATTCTGCTAAGAAGTCTGTCCAAGCTTCATCGTCTGCTCGACAGTCTACCGTGCAGGCAACCAGACGTGCTGCCAGAAATGCTTCAAGTATTAAGAAGGAAGTGGCCAAAAAGGCTACACCCATGACCACGAGGAAGCACAGCAGGAAAGTGAAGAGGAAAGATGTCACAGCCCTAGAATTGTTTGCAATAGTTGCATAAGAGAGCATCCATGCATCATGTCTAAATTCTGAAACTTGAATTGAGGTTAGTTGAAACCCTCAGAAATCACTTCAAAAATAATCAATGTTAAAAATCTTTTCAAATGAGTCCAAGGAAATGTTCCTGTTATTCTGTAAAAAATATTGGCAAGAGGTAAAATTCAAACCAATATTTTTAGGAGACAGAAATATTTATTTTTGGCCATTTGAGTTAATCCAATAATTATTTGCATTGGATTCCAATAATCATAGAGGTAGCACACTCAATCGATCTCACTGTAGTATGTGTGAACAAAAATATGCAATCTGGTTTGTGAATAGCACACGGTTCGTTGATGAAAGCCGTGTGCCGACCAAACCCCACCACCACCCCGCCCATGATCTGAGTCGTGCTTTCTGATTGGCCAGAACCCAAATCCCACGGATCATATGTCTGCAACGTTGGATGCTCCCAGATCTAACGGCGAACATCATCCTTTTCGACAGCACATGCAGTTCTGGTTGTAATTTTATTTTTATGCACAAAATGCACGTTAATATCAAAAAAATGTCTTAAATATAGCTAACAATACCTGAAATGCGCCAGAATATCAAACCCGTGGTATAATGGTGATTGCGTACCGTGGAAATTTTTATGAGGCAAACGATGAAGTCGCCGGCCACAGGAGTTTGAATTAACACGTCTCCTTTTGGAAAACCATGATCCTTCATGTGAGATTCTCCGGTTTGGAAGGAGCGGTCATCAAAACTTGTGCCAAACTTTACCAATTTCTTTCCATGGGGTTGTGAGAGCACGCCACAGGAACACATCGATTTTGATGATGTCCCAACTCCATCTGAATTTTCTGTAATTAAAATACCAACTAGGCCTACGCCAGTGGCCGCACCTCGCGGCCGAAATGTTTGAAACTTCTCCCCGCTTCTCGAACAAGCAGATGAAAACTCATAAAGTGACGCACAAATGATATGTACACCTTTGCTAGGCTGATAGTAAGGGGGTATTGTAGCTAGTATCATGCATGAGCTGCCATAGAATTAATTAAATGAAGAAAGAGAGGGTTAAGTATCATATCATGAAACCGTATCATAATAAATGTTATGCTACTATGTGTCATGCATGACAATATAAATAAGGTACTACATATGATACTAGCTACTCTTTGATACTATGCATTATTAGAGCAAGTAAGTACACAATAGAGTGACATAAGACTATCCACAATGGGTAGTAACATAGAATGTTACTAGTCTATGTTACTACCTCTATAGTGGGGAGTAACATATGTGTAGTAACATGCAACAGTTCATTTATTAGGCTATAGACTCATCTTGCCTTGAGATGTGTGATGTTACTCAGACTAGCTACAATGGGTAGTAACATAGACTAGTAGCATGCCCATGTGTTACACTAGTCTATGTTACTACCTCTATAGTGGGGAATAACATATGTGTGGTAACATGCAACACTTCATTTATTAGGCTATAGACACATCTTGCCTTGATATGTACATGTGATGTTACTCATACTACTAGTAACTAGCTATGTTACTACTTTCCTCTCTTTCTTCATTTATTGCTTGCCACATCATCTACTTTATCTAGATATGTGTGATGTTACTACCTATGTTACTCCCATTGTGGGTAGTCTCATACTATAGTAAGACTATACCCACAGTGGGAGTAACATAGGTAGTAACATCACACATATCCACTTTCCTCTATTTCTTCATTTATTGCTTGCCACATCATCTATTTTATCTAGATATGTGTGATGTTACTACCTATGTTACTCCCACTGTGGGTAGTCTGGCTATAAGGAATAGAATAATATATATGTGCTTATTAGTTCGAGGAAAGAGAAGAGAAGCGGGCTCTTGGTTAGTAGAGCCAGCTGCAACATGAGACCCACCAAGACACTTTGTGAGGATGTAAGGTGGGACAACTATTGATAAACTAGTACGTATATAAAACTTATTATTGTACATACCCGCTAAGAGGTTGGTTGTATATGACATGTCAACTTCTTATAGCCGACCCTTGGCTGTATTATTAACCATGCTCTTAGTGAGGTAGCTAGTATATCATAGACGACTAGCTAGTACCATACTAGCCATAGTGGGAGTAACTTCAGCAGTAACACCGACTCCAACTCAGCAAACTTGCTTATGTGGCAATAAGTTAATGAGGAGAGAGATAGTTTCAGTAACTTAGATAGTTATTGTAGCATCACATGTCCCAATGCAACATGAGTCTGTAACCTAAGAAATGAAGCTTTGCATCACACTACACTTATGTTACTACCCACTATGAAGGTAGTAACATATATATAGTCTAGGGATATGTGTATGTTACTAGTGTACTACTCTCCATTGTGGCTAGCTAGTCTCATACTCCCTCCTTTCCGGTTTAGCTAGGATGGTTGTAATGGTATTATCATAAGGGCACTGATAGGCGCCAGTGCGCCGGCCCAAATTTGGGCCAGTCGCACCACAGCTGCACGATTAGCGTGTCATCAGCCGTCTGTTTTGCCAGCTGGCCCACGCCCTTTGTTGACTTCGTCTTCCACCACCGCGATCCCTCTCTGTGAGTAGTTTCCTGCCCCGCCGGCTGCAGACCTCGAAGCAGGTCACGCCTCGCATGACCCCTCCCCCCGCAGCGCGGTTAGGCGCCTTCCCCTCGTCACCGGTCGTCACCCGGCTCCATCGGAATGACGTCGCTCCCTTCCCCCACCCAGCAGCCCCTCCACGCTGTGTAGCGCGCGTCCGTCGTCGACAATCACCGCCAACGCTCGCCCCTCGCTGGTGCTGTCCATCCCCTCACCCCCTCCAGAAAACAATGGCAACAATGTTGTGGTTCGCATCCAAAACAACAATTGTAGCAAAAAAATGCGCTACTTCCAGCAAAATTGAAAATGCTGGTATCAAAAATTGGAAAAATGGACCTTGTTGAAGCAAAAATCAAAGATGCCGGTGGTAGCAAAAAATGAAGCTTGTTCCAGCAAATCAAAAGGCATGTGATAGCAAAAATACAAAAATTTGGCGTTGTACCAACAAAACCAAATAAAACGATGGTAGCAAAAAATGTTGATGGTTCCAGCAAAAAAATATTATGGTGGTAGCAAAAAGAGTAAAATTGGGCATGATTCCAACAAAACCAAAAAAACGATGGTAGCAAAAATGTTGATGGTTCCAGCAAAAAAATATTATGGTGGTAGCAAAAAGAGTAAAATTGGGCATGATTCCAACAAAACCAAAAAACGATTGTAGCAAAAATGTTGATGGTTCTAGCAAATACCTATTACGGTGGTAGCAAAAAACTGAAAATTAGACAATGATGGTTCCATCAAATCAAAATGCCTGTAGTAGCACAATTAGGCGTTGGTTCGAACATCTGGTCGACGTGGTTGTAGCACTTGTTGGGGAACGGTCATCCACCCTGTTGCCTGCCCGTGGTCGTGGTCACCCACTCGTCGCAGCTCCTTTGTCCACCGGTTGCAGCTCTGGCGAGACCGGGTGCAGGCCCCGGCCAGGCCGGTTGCAACTCCCGGCCAGGCTGGTTGCAGCTGTTCCCGTCCACCAGGTGTAGATCCCTGGCGTGCTTCCTCCTTCGCCCAGCATCGACCCGTGGTCCATCACACGGGGGCGTTGGGGAGCAGGAAGGGGAGGGCCGACGAGCAGAGGTGAAGATGGTGAAGAAAGGAGCAGGGGATGCCTCGCCGGTGGGGGCCTCGCCGGAGAAACTGTGGCACTGGCCGGAGCTAGGCTCATGGAGAGAGGTGAGTGGGGATGGATATGTGCAAGAGATGCTGAGGAGAGAGGTGAGCAGGGGATGGAAGGATAAGACACGGGTGGTTGAGATATAAAGGTGTGTGCGGGCCCTGTGGCCGCGTGGCACGTACGTGGTCGCTCGCGACCGGCCGAGCGTTCGGCCGATGCGCCGCAGCCAAACGTTTACCTTATCATAAGTGGTATGATGCATGCCAACTAGACTTTCTGGATGATGTGGCACACACGAGAGGATGTGGTATCATATCATGATACCGTGTCATATTAAATTTTGTACTACTACTTTGTGTGATTAGTAAGGCAACCTAAGATGTTAACTTATGATACTATGCATTACGAAAGTAGCTAGTATCCTAGCTACACTATCATATATATGCATGATACTACTAGTGTGTGTGTGTATATATATATATATATATATATATATATATATATGATACTCTCTCCATTACAACCAGCCTTATAGGGCTCAATTCAAAAATCTCACCAACCAAGGTAGATGGTGAGTGGTGGAATACCTTTGTAGTTTGCAAGAACACCCAATTAATGCTTTTGTTTTCCTCAAAAATTTATGTTTTCCAATGTATTAATTGCAATACATGCATGCATATATAAAGTACATGCATTGGTCAACTTTCTCTTAATACTTGCATGTAATGATTTAATGCACATTGGAATCTGGACATGTGATGGGGAACAACCAAATTGAGTCTTATAAAATGGACAAACTAAAATTTTGAGATAAGCCTATAAACCGGAAAGGAGGGAGTACATATGCATGATACTAGTATATCATCGGCAATACCTCCGTAATGCACGCATGCATAGTATCATGAGTTAGTATCTTAGGTTCCTTATTAATTATCATGCATGACACAAAGTAGTACAACATTTAATATGATACGGTATCATGATATGATACCACACACCCTCTCTTTCATCATTTAGCTGTGTGCTACATCATCCAAAAAGTCTAGTTGGCATGCATCATACCGCTTGATACACCCATATTACGACCAGCCTTATTAGGGTGGCCATAGTGGGGTTATCATAGCCGTATCATGCACCCGGGAATAGAAAATATGATGATGTGGCAAAGAAGCAGTAACATAGGTAGATACCGTAACATATATATATATATATATATATATAATAAATGTTATACTATTTTGTGTCATGCATGGCCATAAATACGGTCATCTATGATATATACTCCCTCCGTAAACTAATATAAGAGCGTTTAGGTCACTATTTAGTAATCTAAACGCTCTTATATTAGTTTATAGAGGGAGCTAGTACTACTCTATGATACTATATATGCACTATGAAGGTACATACGTAGTATCATACACTAGTATCATATGCATGATACTATATATATATAGTACTATATGATACTCCCTATATAAGGCTGGCCATAGTGGTGGTATCATAGCCGACGATGTCATGCACTCGGAAATATCAAGTATATATGTTGATGTGGCAAAGAATTAAATATATATAAAGAGGGTTAGAGTACCATATAGTAGGTAGATACCGTATCATGTTAAATGTGATGCTAATTTGTGTCATGTGTGGCAATAAATATGATATATATATATGATATATTATACTCCATATATTATACTATGCGCTATAATTAATTAAAGGTAGTATCGTATGTATTGTATATTCATGATACTAGTATATGACACTCTCCACTATACTCATGATTTCTTACCGTGGAAAAAAATTGGAGGCGAAACGATGAACTCATGTTTTCATTCGAACAAAAATATGATATTAGGTAATGTAAATATTTTCAAAGAGCACACGGTTCACTCACAAAAGCCGTGTGTCCACTAAACCATGGCCGATGCACCCACCCCCCACCCCTCTGCCACGCGTGCGATATGAGTCGCGCGTTCTGATTGGCCAGAACCCAAACCCCACGGAACGTACGTCTGCATCGTTGGATTGTCCTTGATCGAACGGCGATCCTCATCCCTTTCGACAACACATGTACATGTTTTCAAATAGCCCCTCCCAAAAAAATTCAAATAGCACACGGTTCACACACGAAAGCCATGTGCCTACCAAACCGTGGCTGATGCCCCCCCCCCTCGCTGCGCGTGCGATCTGAGTCGTGCATTCTGATTGGCCAGAACCCAAACCCCATGGATTGTACGTCTGCACCATTGGATGCTCGCAGATCGAACGGCAATCCTCATCCCTTTCGACAGGAAATGCAGTCCGGCTAGGAATTGATTTATATGCAAACATGCACAGTAAATGCCAAAAAATGTCTTACATATAGCACATGAGACCTGAAATGCGCCAGCAAATCAAACCCGTGGTAAAATCGTGATTGGTCTACGTGCGAAAAATTTAGATGAGAAACAATGAACTCACGTCTTCATTTCAAAATTAGTACGTCTTCATTTCAAACGAAATTATTTTGTTTGTGCACACGAGCGCTTAGAGGCAACCGTTTGCATAGGCCTTTCCGCGCGCGGCGACCAAGGATATTTTTCACCCTTTTCACCTAGGCCGCCAATACCCCCCCACCGACCGCCCACGTTTCACTCAACTAGTCCACCCAATCTCCTTCACCAGCTCCCCCTCCCCCAGATCCACAGCAGAACCCTCTCCGGCGCCGCCGTGCTCACCCTGGCCGTGTGCCCGCTCTTCGGAGTCAAGCCTACCTCCACCGCCATTCCCAACATGCGGCGGCCCGCACCTCGCCGTCTTTGTTTGCTCGCTAGCCACCCTCACCTCTCCTGTTGTCCGGCCGGGTTTGCACTAAGAAGCCTGTTAGTTACTACTCTCCATCGCGGTGAGGCATATTTCCTTGCAACCGATCTTCCAATTTCGTTCCGTATGTTCCCAAATTGGCTATAAAATAACGGAGAGCGTATATATGTTCATTATCTACCTTCCTTACTACATATAAGTTGTATTTGTTCCAATAAGTTACTGCATATTTACAGATCACGGGCGCCCGAGTCACACAAACTTAACAAATTAGCAGTACATTTTCTAAATTATTGCATGGGGTGTTTAGAAAGCTTGATACCAAGTTGTTAGTTTTATGCTTATCCTCCTTTCCTGAGTTTTGCATGTGTTCTCTGTAGATGCCGAGTAGAAGCGACAGCACTCATTCAGGCCATGTATCTTCATCTGATTCGAACAACCCTATGTCTTCAGCGGATTGTGAGGGATCAAGTAGTCTTGAACGGGATAGAGATGCAGCAATTACCCTTCCGGTCAGGACACGGAGGAATGCTCCAAGGAAGCCCACACACCAGCCTAAAGGTGTATATGAAGTAACCAAGATTGATTTAAAGTCCTGGGCTCCAACTAAACCAGATAAAGCACGCATGAGGTTCAGGAATGTGTGTGGATTTGTTGGCAGGGCAAGGCTCAACATTAATCTGCCGGGGTTTCGGAAGGCTGACATAGAAACATGGCGAAGGATAGTCCAGGAGATCATGGATCACTTCAATGTTCCAGAGCAGTGGAGAATGCAGGTGGAACACACTACACTGAAGAAGGCTAGGGATGCTTGGAGAAACTGGAAGCACGTGTTGTATAAGAAGTACTTGAGTGAAGGCAAGGACCCAATCCGCGCATACCCTCAAATTACAAAGGTAGACTGGGTAGAATTCAAAAGGGTCGGGGCAACTCCAAAGTTCGCTGCGAAGAGTTTCAAGAAATCAGAACTTCAGAAGAAGAATATACACCCCCACCGTATGGGTGTGGCAGGATACTATGGCATGAAACTGATATGGGAACAGGAGGACAAAGAAGCAGTAGCGGTGGGTGGGAGTCCAGCCTTTAGTGAAATCAAGGGCGAACGCGCCAGAGACTACTTGCGGGCACGTGCAAAGAGGCATGATGACGGAACTTATTACTTTGAAAACGCATGTGACGCCAAACTGTATGAAGTGATGGTAGAGGCTTCCAAGATCCCTGGAAGGTTCTACAGGAACTCAGGGCCATGTGACATTTTGTCCATTGCTCTGGACACAAAAGAGCCCCCTGACTGTGCAAGGGGTATAGGTGTTAATGTCCCTCACAAGAGGGCTTTCACACTCAACAAATAAGAGAGGCTCACCATGAAAAAAGCGAGGAGTGAAATGAAGCAGAATGCATTGTTTGAAAAGTTGAAGAAGGAGATTTATCTGGCTATTCGAAAGGATGTTGAGGAGTCAATGATGATGATGCAGAAGACTCTAACACTGACAGATAGCCAGCAGATGGGAGGGGAGGCGGGCATGGATGATGCTGCTTATTGTGCGACAACACTACACAAGAGTAGTTGTGCATCAGCTGACCCCAGTGACACTGAGACTACAGCTGCTCGTGATGATGCTATATCTAATCTATCTGGAATGAAAGACAGACTGAAGGGCGTGCTTACACATTTTGAAGGTACATTAAAATGTGCAACAGACTGGGTTTGTCCACCCTTCTTGGAAGATGGCCTCTTCTTAGCCAATGTGCCATTGAAGTCGGGCTGTGTGAAGTGCTACGTGACTGAAGTAAAGCTTGGATTCAATGAATTTGTCCTGAAGAATGTTCTAGGAGACTTTGATGAGCAAAGAACCTTGGGAGAAACATTGTTACATCACATCCAGTGGCCACGAAAGGAAATAGAGTTCATCGATGAGATTCCTGAAGCTCGGGCAAGAGCAACCGCTGTTGCCCCTCAACCGGTGACGCTCTCCTTGCCAGAGCATCTCTCGCGGGCTGATGCATCAACCTGTGATCAGCCGGACCGACTTTGTGGCGTACAGGCCATGTCATCCTCCGCCCCAAAGCAGCTAGTGGCAAGGCCTACAAATGCTGATGACGCACCACCGGTTCAGATGCCGGTCGCTGAAGCAGCGGGTGGAGACCCAGATGCAGCACATGCTCAGCAGACCAACCTGGCGGAACAGACTGCTAAGCAGTCTGATGCTTCGGAACATCCTACTAAGCAGTCTGTAGGTCCAGAACCGACTGCTCATTAGTTCGTCGGTCCGCAGGCGCGTGATCAGCATACCAATGCGTCAGCACTTCCTGCTCAGCAAACCAACGCGTTGGCACGGCCTCCTCAGCACACCGACAAGTTGGCACCACCTGCGCAGAAACCCGACATAGCTTCAATGCATGGTCAGCAGTCCGATGCCTCTGCTCCTACAGCCCAACAGTCCATCACTGCAGCACCTCCAGCTCAGCGGTCCGGCATAGATAAACATTCTGCTAAGAAGTCTGTCCAAGCTTCACTGTCTGCTCGACAGTCTACCGTGCAGGCAACCAGACGTGCTGCCAGAAATGCTTCAAGTATTAAGAAGGAAGTGGCCAAAAAGGCTACACCCATGACCACGAGGAAGCACAGCAGGAAAGTGAAGAGGAAAGATGTCACAGCCCTAGAATTGTTTGCAATAGTTGCATAAGAGAGCATCCATGCATCATGTCTAAATTCTGAAACTTCAACCGAGGTTAGTTGAAACCCTCAGAAATCACTTCAGAAATAATCAATGTTAAAAATCTTTTCAAATGAGTCCAAGGAAATGTTCCTGTTATTCTGTAAAAAATATTGGCAAGAGGTAAAATTCAAACCAATATTTTTAGGAGACAGAAATATTTATTTTTGGCCATTTGAGTTAATCCAATAATTATTTGCATTGGATTCCAATAATCATAGAGGTAGCACACTCAATCGATCTCACTGTAGTATGTGTGAACAAAAATATGCAATCTGGTTTGTGAATAGCACACGGTTCGTTGATGAAAGCCGTGTGCCGACCAAACCCCACCACCACCCCGCCCATGATCTGAGTCGTGCTTTCTGATTGGCCAGAACCCAAATCCCACGGATCATATGTCTGCAACGTTGGATGCTCCCAGATCTAACGGCGAACATCATCCTTTTCGACAGCACATGCAGTTCTGGTTGTAATTTTATTTTTATGCACAAAATGCACGTTAATATCAAAAAAATGTCTTAAATATAGCTAACAATACCTGAAATGCGCCAGAATATCAAACCCATGGTATAATGGTGATTGCGTACCGTGGAAATTTTTATGAGGCAAACGATGAAGTCACCGGCCACAGGAGTTTGAATTAACACGTCTCCTTTTGGAAAACCATGATCCTTCATGTGAGATTCTCCGGTTTGGAAGGAGCGGTCATCAAAACTTGTGCCAAACTTTACCAATTTCTTTCCATGGGGTTGTGAGAGCACGCCACAGGAACACATCGATTTTGATGATGTCCAAACTCCATCTGAATTTTCTGTAATTAAAATACCAACTAGGCCTACGCCAGTGGCTGCACCTCGCGGCCGAAATGTTTGAAACTTCTCCCCGCTTCTCGAACAAGCGGATGAAAACTCATAAAGTGACGCACAAATGATATGTACACCTTTGCTAGGCTGATAGTAAGGGGGTATTGTAGCTAGTATCATGCATGATCTGCCATAGAATTAATTAAATGAAGAAAGAGAGGGTTAAGTATCATATCATGAAACCGTATCATAATAAATGTTATGCTACTATGTGTCATGCATGACAATATAAATAAGGTACTACATATGATACTAGCTACTCTTTGATACTATGCATTATTAGAGCAAGTAAGTACACAATAGAGTGACATAAGACTATCCACAATGGGTAGTAACATAGAATGTTACTAGTCTATGTTACTACCTCTATAGTGGGGAGTAACATATGTGTTGTAACATGCAACAATTCATTTATTAGGCTATAGACTCATCTTGCCTTGAGATGTGTGATGTTACTCAGACTAGCTACAATGGGTAGTAACATAGACTAGTAGCATGCCCATGTGTTACACTAGTCTATGTTACTACCTCTATAGTGGGGAATAACATATGTGTGGTAACATGCAACACTTCATTTATTAGGCTATAGACACATCTTGCCTTGATATGTACATGTGATGTTACTCATACTACTAGTAACTAGCTATGTTACTACTTTCCTCTCTTTCTTCATTTATTGCTTGCCACATCATCTACTTTATCTAGATATGTGTGATGTTACTACCTATGTTACTCCCATTGTGGGTAGTCTCATACTATAGTAAGACTATACCCACAGTGGGAGTAACATAGGTAGTAACATCACACATATCCACTTTCCTCTATTTCTTCATTTATTGCTTGCCACATCATCTATTTTATCTAGATATGTGTGATGTTACTACCTATGTTACTCCCACTGTGGGTAGTCTGGCTATAAGGAATAGAATAATATATATGTGCTTATTAGTTCGAGGAAAGAGAAGAGAAGCGGGCTCTTGGTTAGTAGAGCCAGCTGCAACATGAGACCCACCAAGACACTTTGTGAGGATGTAAGGTGGGACAACTATTGATAAACTAGTACGTATATAAAACTTATTATTGTACATACCCGCTAAGAGGTTGGTTGTATATGACATGTCAACTTCTTATAGCCGACCCTTGGCTGTATTATTAACCATGCTCTTAGTGAGGTAGCTAGTATATCATAGACGACTAGCTAGTACCATACTAGCCATAGTGGGAGTAACTTCAGCAGTAACACCGACTCCAACTCAGCAAACTTGCTTATGTGGCAATAAGTTAATGAGGAGAGAGATAGTTTCAGTAACTTAGATAGTTATTGTAGCATCACATGTCCCAATGCAACATGAGTCTGTAACCTAAGAAATGAAGCTTTGCATCACACTACACTTATGTTACTACCCACTATGAAGGTAGTAACATATATATAGTCTAGGGATATGTGTATGTTACTAGTGTACTACTCTCCATTGTGGCTAGCTAGTCTCATACTCCCTCCTTTCCGGTTTAGCTAGGATGGTTGTAATGGTATTATCATAAGGGCACTGATAGGCGCTAGTGCGCCGGCCCAAATTTGGGCCAGTCGCACCACAGCTGCACGATTAGCGTGTCATCGACCGTCCGTTTTGCCAGCTGGCCCACGCCCTTTGTTGACTTCGTCTTCCACCACCGCGATCCCTCTCTGTGAGTAGTTTCCTGCCCCGCCGGCTGCAGACCTCGAAGCAGGTCACGCCTCGCATGACCCCTCCCCCCGCAGCGCGGTTAGGCGCCTTCCCCTCGTCACCGGTCGTCACCCGGCTCCATCGGAACGACGTCGCTCCCTTCCCCCACCCAGCAGCCCCTCCACGCTGTGTAGCGCTCGTCCGTTGTCGACAATCACCGCCAACGCTCGCCCCTCGCTGGTGCTGTCCATCCCCTCACCCCCTCCAGAAAACAATGGCAACAACGTTGTGGTTCGCATCCAAAACAACAATTGTAGCAAAAAAATGCGCTACTTCCAGCAAACTTGAAAATGCTGGTATCAAAAATTGGAAAAATGGACCTTGTTAAAGCAAAAATCAAAGATGCCGGTGGTAGCAAAAAATGAAGCTTGTTCCAGCAAATCAAAAGGCTTGTGATAGCAAAAATACAAAAATTTGGCGTTGTACCAACAAAACCAAATAAAACGATGGTAGCAAAAAATGTTGATGGTTCCAGCAAAAAAATATTATGGTGGTAGCAAAAAGAGTAAAATTGGGCATGATTCCAACAAAACCAAAAAAACGATGGTAGCAAAAATGTTGATGGTTCCAGCAAAAAAATATTATGGTGGTAGCAAAAAGAGTAAAATTGGGCATGATTCCAACAAAACCAAAAAACGATTGTAGCAAAAATGTTGATGGTTCTAGCAAATACCTATTACGGTGGTAGCAAAAAACTGAAAATTAGACAATGATGGTTCCATCAAATCAAAATGCCTGTAGTAGCACAATTAGGCGTTGGTTCGAACATCTGGTCGACGTGGTTGTAGCACTTGTTGGGGAACGGTCATCCACCCCGTTGCCTGCCCGTGGTCGTGGTCACCCACTCGTCGCAGCTCCTTTGTCCACCGGTTGCAGCTCTGGCGAGACCGGGTGCAGGCCCCGGCCAGGCCGGTTGCAACTCCCGGCCAGGCTGGTTGCAGCTGTTCCCGTCCACCAGGTGTAGATCCCTGGCGTGCTTCCTCCTTCGCCCAGCGTCGACCCGTGGTCCATCACACGGGGGCGTTGGGGAGCAGGAAGGGGAGGGCCGACGAGCAGAGGTGAAGATGGTGAAGAAAGGAGCAGGGGATGCCTCGCCGGTGGGGGCCTCGCCAGAGAAACCGTGGCACTGGCCGGAGCTAGGCTCATGGAGAGAGGTGAGTGGGGATGGATATGTGCAAGAGATGCTGAGGAGAGAGGTGAGCAGGGGATGGAAGGATAAGACACGGGTGGTTGAGATATAAAGGTGTGTGCGGGCCCTATGGCCGCGTGGCACGTACGTGGTCGCTCGCGACCGGCCGAGCGTTCGGCCAATGCGCCGCAGCCAAACGTTTACCTTATCATAAGTGGTATGATGCATGCCAACTAGACTTTCTGGATGATGTGGCACACACGAGAGGATGTGGTATCATATCATGATACCGTGTCATATTAAATTTTGTACTACTACTTTGTGTGATTAGTAAGGCACCTAAGATGTTAACTTATGATACTATGCATTACGAAAGTAGCTAGTATCCTAGCTACACTATCATATATATGCATGATACTACTAGTGTGTGTGTGTATATATATATATATATATATATATATATATATGATACTCTCTCCATTACAACCAGCCTTATAGGGCTCAATTCAAAAATCTCACCAACCAAGGTAGATGGTGAGTGGTGGAATACCTTTGTAGTTTGCAAGAACACCCAATTAATGCTTTTGTTTTCCTCAAAAATTTATGTTTTCCAATGTATTAATTGCAATACATGCATGCATATATAAAGTACATGCATTGGTCAACTTTCTCTTAATACTTGCATGTAATGATTTAATGCACATTGGAATCTGGACATGTGATGGGGAACAACCAAATTGAGTCTTATAAAATGGACAAACTAAAATTTTGAGATAAGCCTATAAACCGGAAAGGAGGGAGTACATATGCATGATACTAGTATATCATCAGCAATACCTCCGTAATGCACGCATGCATAGTATCATGAGTTAGTATCTTAGGTTCCTTATTAATTATCATGCATGACACAAAGTAGTACAACATTTAATATGATACGGTATCATGATATGATACCACACACCCTCTCTTTCATCATTTAGCTGTGTGCTACATCATCCAAAAAGTCTAGTTGGCATGCATCATACCGCTTGATACACCCATATTACGACCAGCCTTATTAGGGTGGCCATAGTGGGGTTATCATAGCCGTATCATGCACCCGGGAATAGAAAATATGATGATGTGGCAAAGAAGCAGTAACATAGGTAGATACCGTAACATATATATATATATATATATATATATATATAAAATAAATGTTATACTATTTTGTGTCATGCATGGCCATAAATACGGTCATCTATGATATATACTCCCTCCGTAAACTAATATAAGAGCGTTTAGGTCACTATTTAGTAATCTAAACGCTCTTATATTAGTTTATAGAGGGAGCTAGTACTACTCTATGATACTATATATGCACTATGAAGGTACATACGTAGTATCATACACTAGTATCATATGCATGATACTATATATATATAGTACTATATGATACTCCCTATATAAGGCTGGCCATAGTGGTGGTATCATAGCCGACGATGTCATGCACTCGGAAATATCAAGTATATATATTGATGTGGCAAAGAATTAAATACATATAAAGAGGGTTAGAGTACCATATAGTAGGTAGATACCGTATCATGTTAAATGTGATGCTAATTTGTGTCATGTGTGGCAATAAATATGATATATATATATATATATGATATATTATACTCCATATATTATACTATGCGCTATAATTAATTAAAGGTAGTATCGTATGTACTGTATATTCATGATACTAGTATATGACACTCTCCACTATACTCATGATTTCTTACCGTGGAAAAAAATTGGAGGCGAAACGATGAACTCATGTTTTCATTCGAACAAAAATATGATATTAGGTAATGTAAATATTTTCAAAGAGCACACGGTTCACTCACAAAAGCCGTGTGTCCACTAAACCATGGCCGATGCACCCACCCCCCACCCCTCTGCCACGCGTGCGATATGAGTCGCGCGTTCTGATTGGCCAGAACCCAAACCCCACGGAACGTACGTCTGCATCGTTGGATTGTCCTTGATCGAACGGCGATCCTCATCCCTTTCGACAACACATGTACATGTTTTCAAATAGCCCCTCCCAAAAAAATTCAAATAGCACACAGTTCACACACGAAAGCCATGTGCCTACCAAACCGTGGCTGATGCCCCCCCCCTCGCTGCGCGTGCGATCTGAGTCATGCATTCTGATTGGCCAGAACCCAAACCCACGGATTGTACGTCTGCACCATTGGATGCTCGCAGATCGAACGGCAATCCTCATCCCTTTCGACAGGAAATGCAGTCCGGCTAGGAATTGATTTATATGCAAACATGCACAGTAAATGCCAAAAAATGTCTTACATATAGCACATGAGACCTGAAATGCGCCAGCAAATCAAACCCGTGGTAAAATCGTGATTGGTCTACGTGCGAAAAATTTAGATGAGAAACAATGAACTCACGTCTTCATTTCAAAATTAGTACGTCTTCATTTCAAACGAAATTATTTTGTTTGTGCACACGAGCGCTTAGAGGCAACCGTTTGCATAGGCCTTTCCGCGCGCGGCGACCAAGGATATTTTTCACCCTTTTCACCTAGGCCGCCAATACCCCCCCACCGTCCGCCCACGTTTCACTCAACTAGTCCACCCAATCTCCTTCACCAGCTCCCCCTCCCCCAGATCCACAGCAGAACCCTCTCCGGCGCCGCCGTGCTCACCCTGGCCGTGTGCCCGCTCTTCGGAGTCAAGCCTACCTCCACCGCCATTCCCAACATGCGGCGGCCCGCACCTCGCCGTCTTTGTTTGCTCGCTAGCCACCCTCACCTCTCCTGTTGTCCGGCCGGGTTTGCACTAAGAAGCCTGTTAGTTACTACTCTCCATCGCGGTGAGGCATATTTCCTTGCAACCGCTCTTCCAATTTCGTTCCGTATGTTCCCAAATTGGCTATAAAATAACGAAGAGCATATATATGTTCATTATCTACCTTCCTTACTACATATAAGTTGTATTTGTTCCAATAAGTTACTGCATATTTACAGATCGCGGGCGCCCGAGTCACACAAACTTAACAAATTAGCAGTACATTTTCTAAATTATTGCATGGGGTGTTTAGAAAGCTTGATACCAAGTTGTTAGTTTTATGCTTATCCTCCTTTCCTGAGTTTCGCATGTGTTCTCTGTAGATGCCGAGTAGAAGCGACAACACTCATTCAGGCCATGTATCTTCATCTGATTCGAACAACCCTATGTCTTCAGCGGATTGTGAGGGATCAAGTAGTCTTGAACGGGATAGAGATGCAGCAATTACCCTTCCGGTCAGGACATGGAGGAATGCTCCAAGGAAGCCCACACACCAGCCTAAAGGTGTATATGAAGTAACCAAGATTGATTTAAAGTCCTGGGCTCCAACTAAACCAGATAAAGCACGCATGAGGTTCAGGAATGTGTGTGGATTTGTTGGCAGGGCAAGGCTCAACATTAATCTGCCGGGGTTTCGGAAGGCTGACATAGAAACATGGCGAAGGATAGTCCAGGAGATCATGGATCACTTCAATGTTCCAGAGCAGTGGAGAATGCAGGTGGAACACACTACACTGAAGAAGGCTAGGGATGCTTGGAGAAACTGGAAGCATGTGTTGTATAAGAAGTACTTGAGTGAAGGCAAGGACCCAATCCGCGCATACCCTCAAATTACAAAGGCAGACTGGGTAGAATTCAAAAGGGTCGGGGCAACTCCAAAGTTCGCTGCGAAGAGTTTCAAGAAATCAGAACTTCAGAAGAAGAATATACACCCCCACCGTATGGGTGTGGCAGGATACTATGGCATGAAACTGATATGGGAACAGGAAGACAAAGAAGCAGTAGCGGTGGGTGGGAGTCCAGCCTTTAGTGAAATCAAGGGCGAACGCGCCAGAGACTACTTGCGGGCACGTGCAAAGAGGCATGATGACGGAACTTATTACTTTGAAAACGCATGTGACGCCAAACTGTATGAAGTGATGGTAGAGGCTTCCAAGATCCCTGGAAGGTTCTACAGGAACTCAGGGCCATGTGACATTTTGTCCATTGCTCTGGACACAAAAGAGCCCCCTGACTGTGCAAGGGGTATAGGTGTTAATGTCCCTCACAAGAGGGCTTTCACACTCAACAAATAAGAGAGGCTCACCATGAAAAAAGCGAGGAGTGAAATGAAGCAGAATGCATTGTTTGAAAAGTTGAAGAAGGAGATTTATCTGGCTATTCGAAAGGATGTTGAGGAGTCAATGATGATGATGCAGAAGACTCTAACACTGACAGATAGCCAGCAGATGGGAGGGGAGGCGGGCATGGATGATGTTGCTTATTGTGCGACAACACTACACAAGAGTAGTTGTGCATCAGCTGACCCCAGTGACACTGAGACTACAGCTGCTCGTGATGATGCTATATCTAATCTATCTGGAATGAAAGACAGACTGAAGGGCGTGCTTACACATTTTGAAGGTACATTAAAATGTGCAACAGACTGGGTTTGTCCACCCTTCTTGGAAGATGGCCTCTTCTTAGCCAATGTGCCATTGAAGCCGGGCTGTGTGAAGTGCTACGTGACTGAAGTAAAGCTTGGATTCAATGAATTTGTCCTGAAGAATGTTCTAGGAGACTTTGATGAGCAAAGAACCTTGGGAGAAACATTGTTACATCACATCCAGTGGCCACAAAAGGAAATAGAGTTCATCGATGAGATTCCTGAAGCTCGGGCAAGAGCAACCACTGTTACCCCTCAACCAGTGACGCCCTCCTTGCCAGAGCATCTCTCGCGGGCTGATGCATCAACCTGTGATCAGCCGGACCGACTTTGTGGCGTACAGGCCATGTCATCCTCCGCCCCAAAGCAGCTAGTGGCAAGGCCTACAAATGCTGATGACGCACCACCGGTTCAGATGCCGGTCGCTGAAGCAGCGGGTGGAGACCCAGCTGCAGCACATGCTCAGCAGACCAACCTGGCGGAACAGACTGCTAAGCAGTCTGATGCTTCGGAACATCCTACTAAGCAGTCTGTAGGTCCAGAACCGACTGCTCATTAGTTCGTCGGTCCGCAGGCGCGTGATCAGCATACCAATGCGTCAGCACTTCCTGCTCAGCAAACCAACGCGTTGGCACGGCCTCCTCAGCACACCGACAAGTTGGCACCACCCGCGCAGAAACCCGAAATAGCTTCAATGCATGGTCAGCAGTCCGATGCCTCTGCTCCTACAGCCCAACAGTCCATCACTGCAGCACCTCCAGCTCAGCGGTCCGGCATAGATAAACATTCTGCTAAGAAGTCTGTCCAAGCTTCACTGTCTGCTCGACAGTCTACCGTGCAGGCAACCAGACGTGCTGCCAGAAATGCTTCAAGTATTAAGAAGGAAGTGGCCAAAAAGGCTACACCCATGACCACGAGGAAGCACAGCAGGAAAGTGAAGAGGAAAGATGTCACAGCCCTAGAATTGTTTGCAATAGTTGCATAAGAGAGCATCCATGCATCATGTCTAAATTCTGAAACTTGAATTGAGGTTAATTGAAACCCTTAGAAATCACTTCAGAAATAATCAAAGTTAAAAATCTTTTCAAATGAGTCCAAGGAAATGTTCCTGTTATTCTGTAAAAAATATTGGCAAGAGGTAAAATTCAAACCAATATTTTTAGGAGACAGAAATATTTATTTTTGGCCATTTGAGTTAATCCAATAATTATTTGCATTGGATTCATATTTGCTATATATTTAATATGATCCAATAATTCTCGAAAATGGTGAGTGGCTCTGAATATATTATATCTAGCCAAATGATAATTTCCAGAATAAAACAAATGGTTTGGTCTCTGAACTAAATCTAAACAGAATAGCCAAAATAGAAAAACAAAAAAAAGGAAAGGCCTACCTGGCCCTCACCTAGGCAGCCCACATGGCCAGCCCACTTGGCGGCCCAGCCCACCAGGGGCACCGCTGTCTTCAACCTCTGCCTACTGGCAGAGGCGTGTCGACGCGCCCGTGCCCGAGCCTCCACCTCCTGCTTGCTTGCCGCCCTCTCCCTGACGCGCCTACGAGCGCCACGCGACCCCCCTGCACCTCACCCTCTCTCTCCCTCGAGCGCCCTCCCTCCTCTGTCTCTCTTGCGTGCGTCCACCCGAACGCGCCCGTCACCGCCGCTCGCCGCTGCCGCGGCCACAGCCATCTCCTCACCCCTCTGCCGTGTCCATCAGCACCGTCGTTGAGCTCCGCCTCCCCAAGTCGAAGGAATTGAGCCCGGACGCCCTGCATCACCTCCACGCCATCATCTTCAACCTCGGGTTGACCGAGATCGCCGTCGCCCGTACGTCGCCATCAGGCCGCCCCCGAGCTCACCGTCTCCTTCATACGAACTGTCATGAGCCCCTGCCTCTTTCCCCTCTCTCTCGTGCTCTTTTCCTCGACATAGCCGCCGCTTCGCCGACGACCGAATTGCGCCGCCGCCTGAGCCCCTCGCCGTCGTGGCCACAGTCACCGTAGCCCCCAACCGAGCACACCCACGTGCTCATCGCACCACGCAGAGGCTGTAGGTGCTACGCCCGCATCGCCACGCCCACTTCAGCTTCGAACCCGAGCTCGCCCGAGCTCTGGTCGCCGCTAAAGCTCGTCGCCGGCCACTTTCCGGCCACCCCAGCACCACCGCCACCACCACTAGAAGCGACGCAATGCCAGGAACCCGTAGAGCCCTTCCGCGCGTTGTGTGGCCGCCCGTAGCTCAACTCGAGTCGCGCCGCCGTCGTTTTGGTCGCCGCCGGCCGAACTCCGGCGATGTCGATGTGGCCTCATTAGCACTAATGACCCCACTAATCACCCCCACACTACTCACTTACATGTGGGCCCAGTGCCTAAACTAGTTAGTTTAACTCCCTATTAGATTAGCACTAATTTCAGTGGGCCCCGCTTGTCAACTTTGACTTGGCCACATCAGCTTTGACCGGGTCCCACATGTCAGCCTCTATAGCTGACTATGTGTCACTGACTAGTGGGCCGTACTGGTCAGGTTTGACCTAGAGGCGCCCAGTTGACCAGCTGACGTCACAGTGACGCAATGCTGACGCAGTTAACATTTTCTGGATTTAAAATAATTCAGGAAATTATAGAAAATGCCCAAAACTTCTAAAAATCATAGAAAATTATCTATAACTCCAAATGAAATAATTTTTATATGAAAAATTATCAGAAAAAATCAAGGAATCCATCTGTACCATTTTCATGCATGTTTGAGAAAGTTAACCTCACTGTTTAGGATGAAACATGATTAGAGCAAAATTCATAATAGGTTTGGAGTTGGAATTTGATGTAGTTTTGAATTCCACTTCAATTAAAATGACTTTCTGTTGCATTAGCCCAAATCATAGCATATTGCCATGTCATGATCATGCATCATATTGTTGCGTTGCATTGATTGTATTCATTCTGTGTTTGCTGGTGATTGATCCCCCCCCCCCCGATAGACATGGTTCCGACGATTGATCGATGACACTGATGAAGAACTATACTATCTTCAGAAGTGCCAGGCAAGCAAAACCCCCTTGTTCATTCCGATACAATCCCACTCTCTCGCTCCTGCTCTCTTTTGCTGCATTAGGACAACAACGATTCAATTGTTACATGTTGCGGTAGTTGAACCCCTTTCCTCTGCATGACCTGTCATTGCCACAGTAAATAGATGAAACCCACTAGCATAAGTAGGAATTGTTTGAGCCCTGATGTGCCTACTCATTCATGCTTGTTGTCATGCCTGCTATTGCTTAGAGTTGAGTCAGGTCTGATTCATCGGGAATGAATTGGAACATGGTGAACATGTCCTACCGTTGAGAGCTAAGTGTGTGAACACGATTTGGTAAGGGTAGCGGTGAGAGGCCATGTAGGAGTACATGGTGGGTTGTCTCATTGTAGCCGTCCTCAGGAACTGAGTTCTGTGTTTGTGATCCATGAACAGTTACTACCACACATTGGGTTCCGGTAACTCGACCCCTCTCGGCTTATTAATCAACTCGATCTCTGTCCAGGAGTTGCAACTAGTTTCTGGTGTTTGTAGGTAGTGTTAGTAGTCTACCAAGTGGCACCCGGTACAGGTGGGCTTGGGACAGACTAGGCACAGTGGCACGGTGTACCAAGTGGCACTCGGATGGTGGGCTTGGGAACCCTGCACACATCGTTTGGGGACCCCAGCCGGATCTCCTTGCAGATGGAACCCGAATAGGCGATAAACCTGGACTAGAGACTGTTGGTCAGTCAGGTCGTGGCCGACTCCCTCACCCGGCTTCCGCTTGAAGGTTGCCGAGGTACATGATGTGTACAGGGCGATAAGTGGTGAGAGCGTGTGTGAAGAAGTACACCTCTGCAGGGTTATCATTATCTATTCGAATAGCCGAATTCCTCGGATATGGAAACTTGGACCCCTTGCATAGTTCATAGACAAGTGAAAGTGGATACTCTAAAACTCGCAAGATAAGCGTGAGTGCTATGGATGGCGTTCTCGCAGGGAGACGGGAGCGGATCCATAGTGGTGTATTGGTATGGTGAATTTTTGGACTCGTGTGCGCCACCTCAAAAGAGTTACTTGCAGTCGTAGTTCAGGATAACCACCGAGTCAAAGCTGGCTTGCTGCAGTTAAACTCCACCACCCCTTTGTTGATACCGATGCATATGTAGATAGTTCTGATGTAAGTCTTGCTGGGTACATTTGTACTCACGTTTGCTTAATTTATGTTTTTGCAGAGAGACTTCAGTCTCGCTAGTAGTTCCACGTGGACTTCGATGTTTAGCTTGTTACCTCAGCTACGATCTTGTACCCTTGGGAGGGTCTTGTAGATAGTCAGGCTTCTAAGACTTCTTCATTTGTAGTTGTCTGTACTCAGACAAGTTAAGCTTCCGCATGTGCTTGTTGCTTGTATGCTTTGTATGTTGGGTCATGAGACCCATGTTTGTAATATCTCGCTCCTCGGGGCCTAATGAATAAATACTTGAGTCATAGAGTTATGTTGTGATGCCATGTTGTATTTACACATATCGAGCATATTGTGTGTATGATTGAAATGCTTGGTATGTGTGGGATCCGACAACCTAGTTGTTTATCCTTGGTAGCCTTTCTTATGGGGAAATGTAGTCTTGTGCCTCCATGAGCCATAGTAGTCCGCTACAGCCCAGTTCACCGGAGTCCTGCTAGCCCAGCACTACTGCTCCAGAGCATTTGACTGGCCGACGTGTGATTCACTTCGTTCCTGTGTCTGTCCCTTCGGGGAAATGTCACGCGATGACATCCGGAGTCCTGCCTAGCCTGCTACAGCCCGGGTTCCCAGAGTCATGTTAGCCCAGTGCTACAGCCCGGATTCACACGCTGCTGATCGACATGCTCGATGTTGATTCATGTATGCCTGTCCCCATAAGTTAGTGCCACTTTGGGTTCACGACTAGTCATGTCGGCCCGGGTTCTCTGTCATATGGATGGTAGCGACACTATCATATATGTGAGCCAAAAGGCGCAAATGGTCCCGGGCCATGTTAAGGCGACACCCGTGGGGATACCGTGCATGAGGCCGCAACGTGATATGAGGTATTACAGGCTAGATCGGTGTGACTTAGAATCGGGGTCCTGACAGCATTGGTATCAGAGCCTGACTGCCTATAAGATTACCAAGCCAAACTGGTCGAAGTCGAGTCTAGAAATGATTTAGTTATATAAGGGAATTGATTGTGGAAGGGAACATAAGGCTCTTTTTACTCCTTTACCTTATGTCCTTCTGATCTGAGTCATCCTCGTCTTTTCTACGGGGTTAAGAAACTAGGCCTTCTCATCTATCTATCAGGATGACAAGTTGCTATGATAGAGACTTATAGGATTGATGGATTTAAGCCCCAGATCAGTTTCTACTACTTCCGTGTGTTCATAGTTGGTCTCGGAATCTTGATATTGTGCTTATGAGTGGTTATGCCACTATTTTGCAGGATGTCTCAAATATTTTTGAGCATTTACAGCCGTTATGTTGTCCGAGTCATCCCAGGTTTCTAAAGAGTCTGATGCACTTGCAAGTTCCTTCTTCCCGTTTCTGATGTCCTTTTGGGTCAGATTAAGCACACTAAATGGTCTGTTGAGGTACTCCATTGCCTTGACATATATGTTGGAGCTAGTATTATGACCCTAGGCATCTTAGAGAACCACCCAGTAATATGGCCATGTTTTGTGTTCCTAGTGTGATGATTCCGGCCATCATTCTTGAAAGCATCCCGTGATGCTACTTAGTAGTAGGTATTCTACACCCGGGTTTCTGAACCTGAGATTCACCCTACTTACTTCATGTTGTTAGTATTCGCTAGTTCCCTTAAGATATTAGTAACCTTTGCGATAGTCCTCGAGGTCCGTGGTATCTCATTCTTCCAATACCATGAACCATCATGGCAGGAGTTCTTTTGAACCAAAAGATCACAACCAGGGTGCTCTTGAGGAGTACTCCATTCATATTGTGAATCAGCCAGTCCCTTTTCTTCTGCATGGGTTATCCGGAAGAAATATGTTGAACTTGTTTGACATACTAATCTATGCATCCACAACTCAGAAAGATATATGTTCCATTGAGTTGTCCCTCTTTAGTTGTTATCCTGATCTCCGTCTATCATTTGATAGTCAAGAGCATGTTATGCATTCATGCTCACCGTTACCTCATATTCTTGTGGTCTATCAAGCCATTCTATTCTGAAATGACTAGGAGAAACAAACTCCAGTACCTTGTCCACTTCGAGGATTGGGTCAAAGTAGTTGTATTCCGTGGATTAAAATGCCAATCCAGCTTTTGCTCTGTTCTACCTTGAAGTGTTACCATCCTTATGTCAAGAATGTCATGAGAATTGCACCACCTCTTATGAATTCTTGACGGAGTGATACTTCTCGCCATCATTATTCATTCCTTGGTCCCATGTTCTTGTAACCGGAATGCCGACAAGTGAACTGTGATGTGTGAAATTAATACTACTAGCAACCTCGTTGCTTGGTAGTTAATGGACAATACTCTCACTCTTAGCGTGCTGGTTATTGAATCATCATCCTAAGATTGATCGTGCTACCTAGTCCTTATTTTTGGTGCACTCCTCGATCAATGAGTGAGGATTATTCAATCCCTTGCTTATTTGATCATATCGTCTTGCTCTGAAAAGCAAGATTGTTCTCGAGCTTAGTGACATATCGGTGGTTCGTGATTTTCCGTATATCTTCTCAGGAGTATAACCAGGTTGTCACCTGACCGCTATGTTGAGTTCGTGATCAAGTTGGTTTTCCTCTAAACCACCCCTTCTCCAAGAATCTGTGTTGGATATCCCTGAACTAGTTTGATAAGCTAAACAATAACTTGGAGAGTTGGAAGATGAAAGCTTGTCCGACTTAGTTCATCACTAAGGGATATCCTTGTGTGTGTGGGCGTTGAAGAAAGATGATATCTTCCTCGATTGATCCTCGTGATCAGTTGTCGGTGCTATTATCTTATCCAATCTTTGATTTGAGTGTGGGCTATCGTCAAATCAAATCAGAACCAACGATATCCGTAATGTTGTCTACTCGTGGTTGACTCCTCGAGCATACACCATTACATCTATTGGTCTGACCAGTACTATCACATTGTTCACATAATGGTGGAAGTCCAGTGATATGGAAATTCCGATGAGTTGCTGTTGAGCCCATCAACAGCATCTTGTCTCCCCCATGATTCGTGTTAAACATTAAGCTAGTGTTGGAAACTTCGTAAGCATTTTCTTCATGCTAGCTCATGAAGCATATGTTTGGATGAAAGAAGTGACTTCCTCTAATTCATGCGCATTCGATGCAAGTTGCCGCCGTGAATTCAAGAGAGTTTATTTTTTCCTCCTCTGGAATCATCCCAGGTTAGTCATGCACATGCGAAGTGCTCTATGGTTTGATAGGTTGGCCGCCTCCACTCCATATGTGTTCCTAGCACACCAATCCACTGATTAATTTTTTCGAGAAAAAGGAGTTGATGTGCGAATACTAGTTCATGTACAAGATTCCTATATCCTCGATGATGGTTCCCAACTAGAACTCGGTAGTGTTTCGTTGTAAGACTACCATGTGGTCATGCTTGTCTGGGACAGCGTGTCCACATGTTTGTAGCAGAACCAGCTCATGTTTTGGAGCTTGCTATCGTAGTTCATTCTCGAGAATCTCGCAACGCCATCCCGTCGATTTGTGTTGCTACCTTTCTTTTTCCAGACATGCTGTCTAAGATATCCTGTTACCAACTAGATCTGAATCTCAGGCAGGTATGATGCTTGGGCCATTCCCAGCATTTGCATTTTATTCCCAGATTGCACCCCAGTAATTGTTGTCCAGGATCATCTTCAAAAGTGGGCTTACCATGGGTCCCATCCATCTCCGATGATAAGCAAAATCATCCATCACGTTGCCTATAACAAGGTAGTCCACATCGTCCACCCTAGCCGAGTATGTCATTCTTTCGAACTCCTTCAAACGTACCATTAAGAATTGCCTCAGGATGGTATGAAGAGTTTCAATGATCTATGGATCAAAAGTAATTCTTTTTGCCACTTAAGGGAATAATCCTACGAGTCACCTCCTCTAGGGTGCCACATTATGGAATCGTGGTAATTATCTCCTTGCTACTTTGAACCCATCCGCCATCTTCTTAAGCGTGGAATAGTTGCCTACCAAATCGAACTTCACCATCCATTACTATCCATCCGTCTTGATGTATGTTTTGTGTCCCAACTCAAGAGAAGTTTCAACGTCTCACTCCATGAGTTGATCTTAAGTGCTCGTTCTTCGAGGAAATCATTTCATGTAGAGTTTCCTTCTGTCGTCATCGTGTTGGATGAAGATCTCGAAAGCAAAGACGTCAAGGTCAATATGAAGCAATGAATCAACATCCTCGAGAAGGACATCTGGATCGTGAAGATTGTGTTAGCTTGTGTCGCTCTGTCTTCCTACCTCACGACTTGAATCTCGAGACGAGATTCTTGTTTAGTGGGGGTGAGTTGTCACAGCCCTAGAATTGTTTGCAATAGTTGCATAAGAGAGCATCCATGCATCATGTCTAAATTCTGAAACTTGAATTGAGGTTAGTTGAAACCCTCAGAAATCACTTCAGAAATAATCAACATTAAAAATCTTTTCAAATGAGTCCAAGGAAATGTTCCTGTTATTCTGTAAAAAAATATTGGCAAGAGGTAAAATTCAAACCAATATTTTTAGGAGACAGAAATATTTATTTTTGGCCATTTGAGTTAATCCAATAATTATTTGCATTGGATTCATATTTGCTATATATTTAATATGATCCAATAATTCTCGAAAATGGTGAGTGGCTCTGAATATATTATATCTAGCCAAATGATAATTTCCAGAATAAAAAAATGGTTTGGTCTCTAAACTAAATCTAAACAGAATAGCAAAAATAGAAAAACAAAAAAAGGGAAAGGCCTACCTAGCACTCACCTGGGCAGCCCACATGGCCAGCCCACTTGGCGGCCCAGCCCACCAGGGGCACCGCTGTCTTCAACCTCTGCCTACTGGCAGAGGCGTGTCGACGCGCCCGTGCCTGAGCCTCCACCTCCTGCTTGCTTGCCGCCCTCTCCCTGACGCGCCTACGAGCGCCATGCGACCCCCCTGCACCTCTCCCTCTCTCTCCCTCGAGCGCCCTCCCTCCTCTGTCTCTCTCGCGCGCGTCCACCCGAACACGCCCGTCACCGCCGCTCGCCGCTGCCGCGGCCACAGCCATCTCCTCACCCCTCTGTCGTGTCCACCAGCACCGTCGTTGAGCTCCGCCTCCCCAAACCGAAGGAATCGAGCACGGACGTCCTGCATCGCCTCCATGCCATCGTCTTCAACCTCGGGTTGACTGAGATCGCCGTCGCCCGTACGTCGCCATCAGGCCGCCCCCGAGCTCACCGTCTCCTTCAGACGAACCGCCGTGAGCCCCTGCCTTTTTCCCCTCTCTCCCGTGCTCTTTTCCTCGACATAGTCGCCGCTTCGCCGACGACCGAATCACGCTGCCGCATGAGCCCCTCGCCGCCGTGGCTACAGTCACCGTAGCCCCCAACCGAGCACACCCACGTGCTCACCGCACCACACAGAGGCCGTAGGTGCTATGCTCACATCGCCACGCCCACTTCAGCTTCGAACCCGAGCTCGCCCGAGCTCCGGCCGCCGCTAAAGCTCGTCGCCGGCCACTTTCCGGCCACCCCAGCACCACCCGCCACCACCACTAGAAGCGCCGCAACGCCAGGAACCCGTAGAGCCCTTCCGCGCATTGTGTGGCCGCCCGTAGCTCAAACCCGAGTTGCGCCGCCGTCATTTTGGTCGCAGCCGGCCGAACTCCGGCGATGTCGACGTGGCCTCATTAGCACTAATGACCCCATTGATCACCCCCACACTACTCACTTACATGTGGGCCCAGTGCCTAAACTAATTAGTTTAACTCTCTGTTAGATTAGCACTAATTTTAGTGGGCCTCGCTTGTCAACTTTGACTTGGCCACGTCAGCTTTGACCGGGTCCCACATGTCAGCCTCTATAGCTGACTATGTGTCACTGACTAGTGGGCCCTACTGGTCAGGTTTGACCTGGAGGCGCCCATTTGACCAGCTGAAGTCACGGTGACGCAATGCTGACGCAGCTAACATTTTCTGGATTTAAAATAATTCAGGAAATTCCAGAAAATGCCCAAAACTTCTAAAAATCATAGAAAATTATCTATAACTCCAAATGAAATAATTTATATATGAAAAATTATGAGAAAAATTCAAGGAATCCATTTGTACAACTTTCATGCATGTTTGAGCAAGTTAACCTCACTTTTTAGGATGAAACATGATTAGGGAAAATTTCATAATAGGTTTGGAGTTGGAATTTGATGTAGTTTTGAATTCCACTTCAATTAAAATGACTTTCTGTTGCATTAGCCCAAATCACAACATATTGCCATGTCATGATCATGCATCATATTGTTGCATTGCATTGATTGTATTCTTTCTGTGTTTACCGGTGATTGTTCCCCCCCCCCCGATAGACGTGGTTCCGACGATTGATCGATGACACCGATGAAGAACTATACTATCTTCAGAAGTGCCAGGCAAGCAAAACCCCCTTGTTCATTCCGATACAATCCCACTCTCTCGCTCCTGCTCTCTTTTACTGCATTAGGACAACAACGATTCAACTGTTACATGTTGCGGTAGTTGAACCCCTTTCCTCTGCATGACCTGTCATTGCCATAGTAAATAGATGAAACCCACTAGCATGAGTAGGAATTGTTTGAGCCCTTATGTGCCTACTCATTCATGCTTGTTGTCATGCCTGCTATTGCTTAGAGTTGAGGTAGGTCTGATTCATCAGGAATGAATTGGAACGTGGTGAATATGTCCTACCGTTGAGAGCTAAGTGTGTGAACACGATTTGGTAAGGGTAGCGGTGAGAGGCCATGTAGGAGTACATGGTGGGTTGTCTCATTGCAGCCATCCTCAGGAACTGAGTTCTGTGTTTGTGATCCATGAATAGTTACTACCACACATTGGGTTCCGGTAACTCGACCCCTCTCGGCTTATTAATCAACTCGATCTCTATCTAGGAGTTGCAACTAGTTTCTGGTGTTTGTAGGTAGTGTTAGTAGTCTACCAAGTGGCACCCGGTATAGGTGGGCTTGGGACAGACTAGGCACAGTGGCACGGTGTACCAAGTGGCACCCGGATGGTGAGCTTGGGAACCCTGCACACATCGTTTGGGGCCGTGAGCGACACCCCGGCCGGATTTCCTTGCGGATGGAACCCGAATAGGCGATAAACCTGGACTAGAGACTTGTTGGTTAGTCAGGTCGTGGCCGACTCCCTCGCCCGGCTTCCGCTTGAAGGTTGCCGAGGTACATGACGTGTACAGGCGATAAGTGGCGAGAGCGTGTGTGAAGAAGTACACCCCTGCAGGGTTATCATTATCTATTCGAATAGCCGGATTCCTCGGATATGGAAACTTGGACCCCTTGCATAGTTCATAGACAAGTGAAAGTGGATACTCTAAAACTCGCAAGATAAGCGTGAGTGCTATGGATGGCGCTCTCGCAGGGAGACGGGAGCGGATCCATAGTTGTCGGAGTAAGTGACCACGGGTAGCCTAGCCGGCTCCCCCTGGCCTTTCTGCAAAAATTACGAGCCGATCCGGCTCTCAAGAACCCAAGACATGGGGCCGCCTTCCCCTGGCTGGCTGTCTCCCAGGCCGGCTATTGGAAGGCGGCCCGACTTCAGCCCTCATGAAGAAAGCCCGAGATGGCCGGCTCCGAGGAGCCGGCTGCGAGAAGGCCGACTCCAAGGAGCCGGCTCCCATAAAGCGGTCAAGACCGTACCCTCGAAGTCTGCATCCACATAACGGCGATGTGATGGGGCGTGGCTACAGTGAAGCCTGTCACCCCCGAATCCTGGAGCGCGCCTGGCACAGTGCACCATATAGGTGGCCATGACCCGTCCGGCACAACACTGTTGCCACGTTGACCCTGATGTCATCCACGACGGGCTACCAGTACGGCCCATGGGCGGTGGGCCCCTTCGGGCAGAGAGACACCCGAAGGCGGCCTGGCCTCCCCCAGTCGGCCCAAGACGGAGCCGGCTCTCTCCGGCCGGCTTGCCACCCCCTCGAAGGAGACGCCCCATTAAGGAGACAAGACGCGGTGAGGCTACAGTGGTCACCCGCCGGACGGCAGCACTGTAGCCATGCTTACCTCGGCGAAGCCCTCGTCACCAAGATTGAGCAACAGTAACCAGCCACTGACAAGGCCCTGGACAGTGGGGCCTGCCTGTCGACCAAGGAGCCGGTAGCCAATGGGACCCACCAGCCGGCGGGCCCCAGCAGCCGGCGTAGAAGTCGGAGAGCGAAGACACAGACGGCTGGGCCCCACGCCCAGCCGGATTACCATTGTACCCCCGAGGGTAGGCCTATATAAACCCCCTGGGACACCCATGCAAAGGGTTGGTCCCTGCTAGTTTTAGACACCACGTAGGGAGGAGAAGAGAGCAAGCAGAGCCCTTCTCCCTCCTCTCGCCAAACAGCTCAAGGAGCATCGTGTAGCTACTTGTTCATCTAGTGATCATGCGGAGACCCCGCAGAGCAGCAGTAGGGGTGTTATCTCCACGGAGAGCCCCGAAGCTGGGTAAGATTCGCCGGCGTGCATGTCTTCGCCTAATCCCGTTTCCAGGCACCGGCGATGTTTTACTGGCTCCCACAATGATAAGCCACCCGTTGGCATATGTCGCACCTACCACCCGACATTTGGCGCCCACCGTGGGGCCAGGTGCACCGTCGTCCGAAGACCTGTTCTGGACGGGAACCCTCTTCCTCCCCCGCGAGCGTAGCCAGCCCGGCACACCCGATGGCGCTTGCCACGACGCGCTGCAAGGCATCACCAACGCCTGCGCAGCGAGCAGCCTCGCTGATCTCCTCGACAAGAGCCTCATCTCCGACAAGCTCGCCTCCGACGCGGGCACCGATCACCTCGTCAACCTCCTCGGCCGGCTCCGTGTCTCCGGCGAGCCTGCTCTGGACTTGGAGTCGGTTGGCTCCACCGATCCGATGCCTGTCAACTCCGACACGGCCTCATTCGACACCTTCCCCACCAACATCACGATCTACAACAACCCACTTCCCCGAGCCGATGGCTGCAACGCTGTCACCACCGAGGTGATGGTCATCGGCCATGACGGCGCTGCTAACGAGAGCGCCCACGATGCCCCGCACGCGGTGGTCCACGACTTGTCCATCCCCCTCCCGGCCGCCGCCGACGCTGAAGCACTGGAGGCTCGCCGCCTCGCCCTCCTCGCGGAGGGCCGGAAGTTGGTTTCCATGAGACGCCTCGCTGAGGCCCACCGACGCGAGGCCGACCGCGCCGCCTTTGGCACGCCGCCCCCAGGCGGGCCCAGCCAGGTCGGCGTTGTCAAACAGCGCGGTGCTGTCGTTGCCGACACGTTACGAGTCGACCGCCCAGTCTACGCCACTCCACTCGAGAATCTACGCGCCGCCCAGGTGGCCGTAGACGAGCTAGATGGACTGGGGGCCGAAGAGCTCCCGCACATGACCCGACGCATCCAGCAGCTGATCGATGCAGCCGCGCAGCGGCACGAAGCCGACGCCCGCGCGGAAAGCCCTCCCCCGCGCCGAGATCACGGCGCGACATCCCGGACGCCGACTGCGGGTAGAGACCGCGCGCGGCGCGAGAAAGAGCCGGCTGCCAGCCGAAGCCAAACCCGGATCTCCGTCGAGCGAGACGCAGAAGGCCACCCTCGGGCCGTAGAGTGGGGGGCAACCCGCCTCCGCCCCGGCCCCGTGGAGAGAGATATCCCACCCCTCCGCCTGTGGCGCATCCGACTCTCAGCGGCCGACTAGGTCGCCGTGAAGGAGTCGGCGAAAACAACGCCCGCCATCGGATCGACCGCCTGGCGCGATCCCTGGCACTGGAAGAAGAAGACGATGTCGGTCTGCCTTGCTTCGGCCCCCGCATCCGCGACGAGCCCTTCCCCAAAGGGTTCTCGCTCCCAAGAGACACGCCCAAGTACAACGCCTCCTCAAGCCGTCTATCAAGCCATCTCTAGAGTCCGATTCCATCTTCGTGCTGCCTGACCCCGACGCGGCCGGGTCTGGCTCGAAGAACCAAGCAGGTGGCCCGGGGACTTCGATAGTCGGCCAGGGAGTATCAGCAGGCGGCTCGGGGACTTCCGTAGTTACGCCCGACCCGGGGACTGCCTCACCCGGCTCGGGGACTGCGGTAGTCGGCCCGGAGACTACACCAACACAACAGGCGGCGGCCGACTCCAACATTTCACCACCCAGCCCGCCCGCCCTGGTCGCAGTAGCCGTTTTGGCAATAGAAGAAGTTGCAGCTCCGTCATGGGCTCAATCCATCCTCAACTTCCTAATAAACCAAGATCTGCCGGCTGACGAAGTAGAGGCAAGACAAGTCCAACACCGAGCCGGAGCATACACAATCGTCAACAGAGAGCTCGTCAAGCGCGGTGTCACTGGAGTCCTCCAGCGATGCGTCGAGCAAGAGAAGGGCATTGCAATCCTCAGAGACATCCACCAAGGAGAATGCGGCCACCACGCGGCCTCAAGATCACTCGTCGCCAAAGCCTTCCGCCATGGTTTCTTTTGGCCGACTGCTTTGGATGACGCCAAGGAGTTAGTTAAACATTGCAAAGGGTGCCAACTCTTCAGCTCCAAGCAACACATGCCGGCTTCAGCACTCAAGACCATTCCCCTCACTTGGCCCTTCCCCGTTTGGGGACTGGACATGGTGGGCCCATTCAAGACGGCGCGCGGCAGCATGACACATCTGCTTGTCACCGTGGACAAATTCACCAAATGGATTGAAGCAAAGCTGATCAAGAAGCTGAATGGGCCGACTGCCGTCACATTTATCGCAGATATAACAACTCGGTACGGCGTGCCACACAGCATCATCACCGACAATGGCACAAATTTCGCCAAGGGAGCCTTGGCACGTTTCTGCGCGACGCAAGGCATCCAGTTGGATCTAGCATCTGTCGCCCACCCGCAGTCAAACGGCCAGGTCGAGCGAGCCAACGGCCTCATCCTTTCCGGCATCAAGCCCCGACTGATCGTACCACTGGAGCGTTCAGCCGGCTGTTGGCTCGATGAGCTTCCGGCTGTCCTCTGGAGTCTGCGCACTACACCAAACAAGTCAACCGGCTTCACCCCTTTCTTCCTCGTGTATGGTGTCGAGGCGGTCATCCCAACTGACATCGAGTTTGACTCGCCTCGAGTAACCATGTACACGGAAGCGGAGGCCAAGAAGCACGAGAAGACGGCGTCGACCTGCTGGAAGAAAGCCGGCTGTTAGCCCTCAGCCGGTCCGCCATCTATCAGCAGGGCCTGCGCCGCTACCACGGCCGGAAGGTTAAGCCAAGATCCTTCCAAGAGGGCGATCTTGTGCTCTGGCTGATCCAGCGAACAGCCGGCCAGCACAAGCTCTCGGTCCCTTGGGAGGGCCCCTTTGTCATCAGCAGAGCCTTAGGCAACGACTCCTACTACCTGATCGACGCGCAGAAGCCGAAGGCACGAAAGAGAGACGACTTCGGCAAGGAGTCGGAACGACCATGGAACACCAACCTCCTCCGAAGGTTTTACAGCTGAAATGCAGTATGTATCACGCTAACTTTTGTACTAAGTACAAGACAATAGGGCCCCCGAGGAGAGCTCGGAGACTGCCATCTTTTGTCTATAAATGAAAAGTATCATGCTTATGGCCTTGTCATTGCATTCACTTTTTTCCGTCCGGCACCGGGTTCGACTAGTCGGCCCGAGGACTGGCCGCCTGGAGTTATATTAGAAGTCCTACCCGCAGTCAGACAAGTAGTGTGCCGGCTCCCAAGCCTCTCTTGCCAAAAGTCGCAGTTCGAAGAACCGGCTGTCCGGCTGGCAAGAGTTAAGGGCAGGAACGGGTGCCCACGCGAAAAACGGCTAGGGACTAACGGACTAATATAACAAAAGCCGGTTTTTCTCCCACCGCCGGCCGGCTACCAGAGTAGCCGGCCGGCCGGCTTCCATTCACCTCGCTCCAATCTAAGAAAGCTCGAGTACTCGCCTTCCCAGAAGGGGAAGGCGGCAAAGGAAACAACCTAAGGATAAAAAGCATACGTGAATGGAAACCAAGCATGCACACGATAATATTTACATAAAAGACCTTCAAAAGGCCAGCATTCAACATAGTTTGGATACACCCCCAGTGGGTGGAACTGCGGAAGCTTAATAAAATTGTTCAGAAGGCAACAAGCAGGAAAAAACAAGGACGGCAGATTAAGCCGGCGGAGCAACTGATGAGCCGGGCAGGTCGGTGGAGACGGCAGTGCCGGCTGGAGGAGTGGCCGGCTGGCGAACCTCGGCATGATCACCACCTCCCGCAGAAGGCGCGCTTGCACGCGCCTCGTTGCTGGAGGCATGGTCAAGCTGAGGCTGGCTGGCTGTTCCACCGGTCGGCTCGACGTCTTCGCTTTCCTCTCCTTCGTCGTCTTCGCCTTCATCGCTGGAGGCGATCTCTTCTGCCGAGTCTTCACCCACCGTCGGGTCCAGCCCGAACCACTCCTCCGGCTGGGCAACGCCGTCATCATTAATCTCGGGAGCGAAGACGCTGATGTCAGTACACTCGGCGATTGTCGATGCACGCTGGGCGATAGCCGGCCGCACCTCCGCTAGCTCTTCGTCGGCCTCCAGCCGCCAGGTGCGCAGCTGGTCCAGGTTCAGCCCCGGATACCAAGCTCGGACGAACTCCAGCGCCCGCCCAGCTCCAAGCCGGGCCGCCGACGCCTTCCAGGCCTCGAAGCGGACAACTGCAACCTCCAGCCAGTCGGCAGTCCGACTCGGGGTGCGAGAAATCTTCTCGCTTGGCCAGAGGGCGGCTAACACCTGCGTTCCGGCGCGCTAGAGGCGGCGGAGCATACGATGAGCCGGCTGCAGCCGTGCTTGGACCGCCAAGAGTTGCTCTTCGAGCGACCGACTTGCGTCCAGCGCGACTTCAGCCCCTGCCTGCCGGCGCGTTTCGCGATGGGCCTCGATGGTTTGGGCGGCAAAGACGGAGTAGCCAGGAAAGTAGTCTGCACAGAGAATAAAGAGCATCTCAAGTCAGAACACAAGTCAGGCGGCAAGGGGCAGGCAAGGAGCGAGGAAAGCGGCTTACCGTTGATCAAATCCTCAATACGGCCGAAGCCTTCATTCGGCGCTTGCCTGGTCTCAGCCCAGCCCGCCGCTTCAGTCTCGAACTCGGCCTTCAGGGCAGCTTCGTTATCCTGCGCCTTCTTCAGAGCCGCCTTGTGGCTCTCCTCCTGGTCAGCCAGCTTCTTGGCCAGGCGGTCACGCTCCAGGACCAAGGCGTCGTACTCGGTTTCCTTGGCGCGAAGGGCGGCCTGCGCCTCGCTAAGCTGCCCCCTCAAGTCGGCATTGACTTCTGCGAGCACGAAAGACAAAAGAAAAACCAGTAAGGTGAAGTCGTCAGGAAAGATCCGACCCGACTGCTCAGTAGTCGGCCCAAATCTCGGGGACTACACCCAGTGGGTGCGCTGACGCGCCCCCACAGGAGATGAACGAAACCAAGTACGTACTCTGGTTGCTGATCAGGTCTTCGGTTCTCTGACCCAGCTCCTGAGCCTGGGAGTTGAAGGCGGCAGAGTGGAGGTTATGATACTCCTGGAAGATTAGACAGGAGGCAGGCGAGAATAAGGTAGTCGTCAAGGAAGATCCGACCCGACTGCTCAGCAGTCAGCCCGAATCTCGGGGACTGCACCCAGTGGGTGCGCTGACGCGCCCCCACGGAAGAAATCAAGAGAACAAAACAACCAAAAATAGAAGACTCACCCGGATGACGGCCCGTGTCGCAAGGAACTCCTGGGTGTATTGCTGCAGCGAGGCGGCTTGGGCCTGAAGCCGGTTCCGAATCTCTTGGGCCGCCACGTTCAGCTCGCCCGTCCCGCCGCTGGGAGTCCACTCGGACGTGCTGGTGCTGGCCGCCTCCAAGGCCTCCGCCGTCTGGCTGGCACACGTAGCTCGGTGCGGCTCCAGCGCAGCGGTGCCTCCCCCTGCGCGCCGGCGCATTGCCGGCTGCACCTCGAGGTCGGCTCCTGTTTCCAGCTCACCCCCGGCCGGCTGCTCTGGCACCGCAGCCGACTGGCCGCCTTGGCCCGCTCTGGTTGGCGCTGCCGGCGGCGCCCCCTCCATGAAGATCACAGAGTCCTCCCTCCGCTCCATCACCGGCGGTTCTTGGTCGACCTCCTCCAGCGGAGGCACAGGAATGTTGGGGGCCACGGCGCGGAGGGGAATGGCTAGCAGCGGAGGCTGGTTGTGCGAAGCCTCCGCCTCCGTCTCCGCAGCTGCCGCCTCCGCCCAGGCCTTGGCTGCTGCATCGGCCTGCTCCTTCCTCGCCTGGGCGACCCTTCGCTCCGCCGCCTCCCGCTCCTCCTGCACCTCTCGTGTGTTCTGCTCCGTGGCCTCCCTGAGGTTGGCGTGGGGATCCACGCGGCGGGAGCCTGAAGACCCTCCAGTCGGCCCGACTACGGAGCCGCCCGGACCCCGCTCAAGGGAAAGCGGCGCCCTGTCCGGCGAGCAAAGAAAGGTTTAGAAGAGTTTTCAATCGAAAAGAACAACAAAAAATATGTATCCAAGCCTTCGACGACTTACGCTGAGATCGCCTGCGACTGCTTCACCGCCTTGCGGAAGCGGGCCGCCTTCGCGGCCGCCTCATCTCGCTTGGTCGCCGCTGTGGAAGCCTTGGACTTCTTCGGCCGGCTGCCGAAGAGGATCGACATGGCCCGGCGCGGCGGACGAGCTCGCGCCTTGATGATCAGGAGCCGGCTGGCAGCGCGGGGCGACTTTGACCTTGGCATCATCCGGCCAGTCCTCTAAGCCGGCCGTGAGCCCCGCGCCTCCGGCCTCGTCGCCTTCCCCCATGATGGCGTCTTCCATGGCGGCCGCTCCCAGGTCCGGATCATCGGCGTCGTCCACCGTGCGGTCGGGGAGGAGCTGGTGCTCTACCCCCGCGGCCCCGGCTATCGGCGGGAGAAGAGGGTTCTGCAAAAGGCAAACCAATTGATCAAAGAGTCGGCTATCATGAGGCCGGCTACCAAAGGAAGAAAATAAGAAAGAACTTACGACGGGCGGAGGGTTGGCGCGAGAGTACGGCCCCTTGCCGTACCGCCAATCCTTGGTGAGCTTACAGTTGGAGATATAGTTTAGCATGTAGGAGACCTCCGCATGAGGCATCTCCTTGGTGCACAGCCGGCTTGGGTCGAAGCGGCCGCTCATCTGACAAACCATGTGAGGCCGGCTTTGGAGGGGAAGAACCCGGCGCTCCACGAAGGCGGCCACCAAGTCAGCTCCGGTCAAGCCCTCCGACTGGATCATCACTCGAAGCCGGGAGACGGCTGCGTTCCCGGCCTGAGACAACGACCTGGCCCGGTAGCTCCATGAGGGTCGCCTCCCAGCCGGCGGGACGGCTTCATAAGCCGGCAGGTTGACGTAGTCGCCTTGCTGCGCGACATTCTTCACGTAAAAGTGTGACTTCTGCCAGAGCTTCACCGACTGGATCAGTGGGATGGGCGGGAACAGGTTGTTCTCGCTCGCCCGCCTCATGGCAATAAAGGCTCCGCAAGGGGCGGGCACGCCCGCGACGACGGTGCCGAGCTTGCTTTGGAAGAATTCCGCCCAGAGCTCGAGCATGGGGAGGACCCCAAGGAAGCCTTCGCACAGCGTGACAAAGGCCGACAGCAGCATCACCGCGTTGGGCATGAGGTGATGCGGCTGGAGGTTGTAGAATTCGAGGAAGGCTCGGAGGAACCCGCTCGCCGGAAGGCCGAAGCCGCGCAGGCAGTGCGAGCGGAAGATCACCCGCTCGCCCTCCTCCGGTGCCGGCGAAATCTCCTTCTCCGGCGCTAGACAAACCCGAACGAAGTCCTCGCCGGGCAGGCGTCGCGTCTAGCGGAGGAACTCGACGTGGTCCTCATGGACGTTGGAGCCATCCCACGAGCTTGACAGCACCATGGGGCAGCACGGCGAGAAGCAAGACGGTGCGGCGGCGGAACGGCGCGGCAAAGAGTTACTGCGGTGGTGGGAAGGAGAAGAAGGAGGGCGAGACGGGGTGGAGTGAGGGAGAGCGCGCGAGCCTCTGCCGCTCCCCCTCCTCCTCCTACTTATAGACCGTGCGACGAAGCCGAGGAGGCGTGGCGTGGGGAAACGTGGGGATCAACTGCACCCACTCCCCCACGTCCCGCGATTATTGTGTCTTGATGGCAGAATAAAACCGCCGCGGGAAGGCGAGCGGTCCATGTGGGCTGCGGAAGATCCGCGCTCGGACCGAGGCCCGCGAGTGGCGGGCCCGGGCCTGCGGCGGCGTCCCGTCGCACGCGTGCGTTGGCAGGATTTCCTTGCCACGTGGCCCGCGTTCCCGCCTACGAGAAACGGAGCTCTCCGAAGTCGGCACACACAAGCAAAGCCAGCCCCTCAGGATAGGAAGCTGACCAAGCTTCTCGTCCCTTTATCAGCCTCGAAGCTCGCTCAGCTTCGGGGACTACTGCCGGAGTAAGTGACCACGGGTAGCCTAGCCGGCTCCCCCTAGCCTTTCTGCAAAAATTACGAGCCGATCCGACTCTCAAGAACCCAAGACATGGGGCCGCCTTCCCCTGGCCGGCTATCTCCCAGGCCGGCTATTGGAAGGCGGCCCGACTTCAGCCCTCATGAAGAAAGCCGCGGGATGGCCGGCTCCGAGGAGCCGGCTGCGAGAAGGCCGACTCCAAGGAGCTGGCTCCCATAAAGCGGTCAAGACCGTACCCTCGAAGTCTGCATCCACATAACGGCGATGTGACGGGGCGTGGCTACAGTGAAGCCTGCCACCCCCGAATCCCGGAGCGCGCCTGGCACAGTGCGTCGTATAGGTGGCCATGACCCGTCCGGCGCAGCACTGTTGCCACGTTGACCCTGATGTCACGGGCTACCAGTACGGCCCACGGGCGATGGGCCCCTTCGGGCAGAGAGACACCCGAAGGCGGCCTGGCCTCCCCCAGTCAGCCCAAGATGGAGCTGGCTCTCTCCGGCCGGCTTGCCACCCCCTCGAAGGAGACGCCCCATTAAGGAGACAAGACGCGGTGAGGCTACAGTGGTCACCCGCCGGACGGCAGCACTGTAACCACGCTTACCTCGGCGAAGCCCTCGTCACCAAGATTGAGCAACAGTAACCAGCCACTGACAAGGCCCTGGACAGTGGGGCCTGCCTGTCGACCAAGGAGCCGGTAGCCAGCGGGACCCACCAGCCGGAGGGCCCCAGCAACCGGCGCAGAAGCCGGAGAGCAAAGACACAGATGGCTGGGCCCCACGCCCAGCCAGATTACCATTGTACCCCCAGGGGGTAGGCCTATATAAACCCCCCGGGACACCCATGCAAAGGGTTGGTCCCTGCTAGTTTTAGACACCACGTAGGGAGGAGAAGAGAGCAAGTAGAGCCCTTCTCCCTCCTCCCGCCAAACAGCTCAAGGAGCATCATGTAGCTACTTGTTCATCTAGTGATCATGCGGAGACCCCGCTGAGCAGCAGTAGGGGTGTTATCTCCACGGAGAGCCCCGAAGCTGGGTAAGATTCGCCGACGTGCATGTCTTCGCCTCATCCCATTTCCAGGCACCGGCGATGTTTTACTGGCTCCCACAATGATAAGCCACCCGTTGGCATATGTCGCACCTACCACCCGACAATAGTGGTGTATTGGTATGGTGAATTTGTGGACTCGTGTGCGCCACCTCAAAAGAGTTACTTGCAGTCGTAGTTCAGGATAGCCACCGAGTCAAAGCTGGCTTGATGCAGTTAAACTCCACCACCCCTTTATTGATACCGATGCATATGTAGATAGTTTTGATGTAAGTCTTGCTGGGTACATTTGTACTCACGTTTGCTTAATTTATGTTTTTGCAGAGAGACTTCAGTCTCGCCAGTAGTTCCACGTGGACTTCGACGTTTAGCTTGTTACCTCAGCTACGATCTTGTACCCTTGGGAGGGTCTTGTAGATAGTCAGGCTTCTGAGCCTTCTTCATTTGTAGTTGTCTGTACTCAGACAAGTTAAGCTTCCGCATGTGCTTGTTGCTTGTATGCTCTGTATGTTGGGTCATGAGACCCATGTTTGTAATATCTCGCTCCTCGGAGCCTAATGAATAAATACTTGAGTCGTACAGTTATGTTGTGATGCCATGTTGTATTTACACATATCGAGCATATTGTGTGTATGATTGAAATGGTATGTGTGGGATCCGACAACCTAGTTGTTTATCCTTGGTAGCCTCTCTTATGGGTAAATGTAGTCTTGTGCCTCCATGATCCATAGTAGTCCGCTACAGCCCGGTTCATCGGAGTCCTGCTAGCCCAGCACTACTGCTCCGGAGCACTTGACTGGCCGGCGTGTGATTCACTTCGTTCCTGTGTCTGTCCCTTCGGGGAAATGTCACGCGGTGACATCGGGAGTCCTGCCTAGCCTGCTATAGCCCGGGTTCCCGGAGTCCTGTTAGCCTAGCGCTACAGCCTGGATTCACACGCTGCTGGCCGACATGCTCGATGTTGATTCATGTATGCCTATCCCCGTAAGTTAGTGCCACTTTGGGTTCACGACTAGTCATGTCGGCCCGGGTTCTCTGTCATATGGATGCTAGCGACACTATCATATACATGAGCCAAAAGGCGCAAACGGTCCCGGGCCATGGTAAGGCGACACCCGTGGGGATACCGTGCGTGAGGCCGCAAAGTGATATGAGGTGTTACAGGCTAGATCGGTGTGACTTAGAATTGGAGTCCTGACAAAAGAGAACGATTGCCTCTTACTTAAAGCACTCATCGCCCAGAACCAAATTAACAACAGCTTGTTCGAATCGGGGAGTAATATTATTTCTAATGCCATGGATGATGAAGAAGTAGAATAGTTGCTTGCTAAAAGAAAAGCAGACGTACTTGAAGCACGCAATTACGTCCATGGCCAGCCATTTCTTGTTGGCGAATACTTTGATGAGTGCAGCTCCAGTTGCCGCGGGTTACATGAATATTGCATGGATCAAATGTCAGAAGGTCATCACTATTTGCTAGTCCAGTACAACATAGATCATTTCCGACAAGATGCTAGTTCCATCATTGTGAGTTTCAAGGACTTACATCTCTTCTTCAACTTCAACGTGCTCGATGTCACTCTTGTTAGATGTGTGATTTTGTAAGTACTTAACAAACTCTGATCAACTTCTCCATACAAGGCTATAAATGATAAACAGCTAACTGCATTTTATTCCTCTCAGGGGATTGAACGTGCAAGGAAGACAAAGTGAGAGTGTGTATTTCATAGATCCTGCATTAGCAAATGGCACAGCATTACATGAAAAGGACCGACGGGACTGGGCCATTAACACGGTCGTCCATATCTTCGAAAACACGTCCCATGCAGAATCATTTGTCTGGCCATATCATGAAGGGTAAGTCAAGCAAACAACCACTCATACACTAATTGTCTTTCAGATTTTGACATCATTCGTAAGTTCATCGATTTCTTAATATGTAGCAATCACTGGATATTGGTATTCATTGTCCCAAACAAGAACATAGTTTACTATATCGATTCTCTCAGAGAGTCAACAAACGCTCAGGATCTGACACATCTTCAGCAATTCAGGATAGGTATTGAATTCTATGATGTTGAAACTAATTTGCATTCATGTCTGGTTCAATAATTGAGGTTGTCAAAATTCATCATCATTTGTAGTGTGCTCGCATTATGGAAAACTAAACTAGGGAACCTGTTCAAGACGGAACTACCACTACAACACGAGATTGTTTCTCCGGTAACACACTGAAATCCGTTATTTTCAAAAAAATTATCCAACACTCTGCAAATACCTTTCCTTACACTAGTCAAATGTTCAAGCTTCTAAATAAACATCTTTCTATTTTGTCCAAAGAAAAAATAATACATCTAACACCGGTTAGGTTGTTCCTAATAGGACAAATACATGACTAATTCTGTACAAAAAATTTCAGTGTCCTCAGCAAGAAGCAGGGACCTACCTTTGTGGATACTATGTTTGCAGACACATGATCTCCATCTGCAAATCTTCTGATAGTTGTGATGATCCTCACGAATTAGTACCAGTAAGTCTATCTTAATTAATATCTTCTACTCCACTCATATGGCACATTCTGATCTTAAAAATACTGCAGCTCATCTTAAAACCGAGGACCCCTGAACCACTCCCGGCTGGTGAATTGCTGATGGTTCAGAGATTTATCAGCGACTTCTTCCTGGATCACTACATCAATCCCACTGGTGGTAATGAAGATTTCAGCATGCCTTCTCCTGAAACATTGAGTAAGAGTTAGCCACTAAACATATAACGCATGGATCCATTGTTTTCCATCTGATGAGGTCTTCATATTTCGTACACTATGATTAATTATGTAATGCATATATGTGTGGAAAAATCATTGGAATTTAGCTACCATATGTTCAATTGCAATTGTTGCGAAATCTGATGAATGTTATCGCACACGAGACGTAGTAGCAAACGAGAACTATTTTGATAGCATGTTATCGCACACGAGAACTGGGAGTAAACCGTGCCCAATGCAAAATACAATCACAGTCGTATTTTTTTAGGAAACGTGTGGGATCCCAAACGAAAAGCACACGTCACTCTTGCGGTAACCGTCGGTGATACCTAACAAATCACAAATGGTCTGCAGCACTTGTATGTGTGCGAAGGGGCTCCTGAACCGTCTGTGATAGAACATTATCACGGACGGTAATTGTTGGAAAATGTTTGCGATGGAGTCTAGCATGGCAGACGGGTTACGCATAAAACTCGTGTGCGATAGGGCACAAATCACACATAGTTCATATGTTGGCCCGTGTGCCTTACATACAGTTTCCCAAATGGTTCGTTATTACAGACCGTATGGTTTCACTGCATCATTAGAAACGCTTAATCACCAATACCATACGTGCGAAAGAATTTAGTGTGTGCTGCCGCACACGGTTACATTTTGGAAGGCCTCTGGATCACTGTTCCATGTCCCCGATGGTTTCTGGGTCGTGTGGGAAGGACCCCCTATCGCACACACTCACTTGGCGACGGTTCCGAAGGCCGTCGCAAGGGGTAAAAACCGTTTGTTTAGGACTGATGTGCACCAGTGCCACCACCACCAAAGAAGGAAACTTGAGTACATGGGTATGGGCACTCCCCTTGGTTTGTGCCAAGCTTGGGGCAGGTGCCCCGGTATTGTATCACTATCAGCTTTTTTACCATCATTATCTATCTTAGTTTGATCCCTTAGTTATTTTGTGATTTAGATGAATAAAAAGTTTTTAGTATGATTTAGTTTTTGAGTGTTTGCTTCGTGATCTATCCATGTAATCGAGTGCGAGAATTATATAATAAAGATTAGTTTGAGTTGAGTGTTTCGCTTTCTTGCTTCAACATTAGAGATGAAAAAGAATAAAGAAAATAAAAAGATCATATGCTAATCTCATGAGGAGTGATGACTTCACATATAAGAAGTATAATGCATGAAATTTGTTGAAGGTTGACAAACATAGTATTGGTCATTATTGCAATTCATGAGGAGTAATAAAGAAAGAGAGGTGTCACATATAGATATACTATCTTGGACATGTTTTGTGATTCTGAGCACTCATTAAAATGTTCTATGCCAATTAGTTGACATTGGACAAGGAAGACAATGTAATGAGTTATGTTTGCTTATATCCGCATAGAAGTTATATTGTCATGGATCCTCTAACATGTGGTGTCGTGGTTCTAACTCTGACAGTGATGTAGGGGGGTGAATATGGAGAGGCTAGATCTTAGCTATTGGGAAGTTGTTACACGCGAGGTTTACGAGTTCAGGCCCTTCTTAGAGGAAGTAATAGCCCTACGTCTCGGAGCCCGGAGGCGGTCGACTGGATTATGCGTGTATGGATACAGGGGTGCGAACCCTTCATACTAAGGAGGGGGTGGCTTATATAGAGTTCGCCGGCCCTCTCCTGCCCTCAGTAATGCAGGGTTTAAGGTACATTTAAGGTTGGGCGTTACTGGTAACGCCCCTACTAAAGTGCTATAATGACCATAAAGACTACTTAATACCCAACCGTTTGCCTGCGGAGTGACTTCGGTCGAATGGCTAGCTTCATGGTCGAGTGATAGCTTCTTGGTCGAGTGTCTTGAACCCGTCGAGTGGGATACCTTCGAGTCGAGGAAAAGGTGACTTCTCCTAGGGGTGTCCTAGGGTAAGACTCTTTGGTCAGGTCCGTGTCCCTACCCTAGGTACATGTCTTCATCATTATCCCCCGAATGGATCGAGGTTAGAGTGGGGAAAGAGTTGGAGATCTTTCCGACTAGTTCTTCGGGCTACGTGAGCGCCTTGTTTTGGGTCAATCGTCACAGATGACATTGCCAACCTTTTTCAGTCACCTTGATCCATTCCAGGCCTTTCGTCGAGTGAATTTCTTTGTTTGTGACATACCGAGCGCCGGCGCGATCGGGGTCTTCTATTTTGACAAGTCGTTTTTGTGGCCCGCGGATGTCGCGGGATTCGGATTTTGGGAAGCGCGCGGGACAGGAGCGGCCGCAGTAATCGGAAGCGATAAAGCGGAAGCTCCTTGATCCCCGCGTCACCTTTTTTGCCACGTACTGCGCGCGCGTCTGATGCGGGATTTGACTGGATAGCCTGGGCCTACCAGTCAGCCACTAGGAAGCGGTCCCTTATAAATCGCCGGCTCGGGGTTTCCAAGCAGTGCGCTCTCTTCTCCTCCTTTCTTCCGCCTCTCTCCCTTCGCAAGTCCTTCCGCCACCTCCATTCCCGCCCCAGCGCAGCAGGCCCGTGCGAGAGTTCGCCGGCGACGATGATGAAGAGCAAGACCTCCGCTCTGGAGCGCTCGAAGAAGGCGGCGGCAGCGGGGAAAGGGAAGAGGTTAGCTCGGGGCGGATCTTCCTCTAGGACCGCTCTGCCCAAAGGTTGGATCCAGGGCGACTGGATGCCGTTGGTGCTCCGGCAAGAGGATCTCGACGACATGGTCGAGGGGGGAGTCATTCCCCACAAAGCTGCGCGTCTTCCGGGGGGAGAGATCGAACCTCAACCCCGCGATGGTGAGTGCGTGCTCCTAGCCACCCACATCGACCGAGGGTTTTCTCTGCCGCCCCATCCTTTCTTCCGGAGTTTCCTGAATTTCTTCAGAGCGCAGCTCCACCACTTCACTCCCAACTCCATGGTCTACCTTGCTGCTTTCATCTCCATGTGTGAGGCTTTCTTGGGTTGTCGACCCCATTGGGGACTCTTCAAACACATCTTTACCTACCGTTCTCAATCGGTCAAGAAGGCTAAGTCGAGTGACAAGAGGACGCAGGTGATCCAGCTGTGTGGGGGCCTGGCGATCCAGACGAGGGGGAAGAGTTGTTTTCCATCTATCACCTTCCCGAAGTCGGTCCGTGGCTGGCAGTCGACCTGGTTCTACTGCAAGGACGAGGCGACCCCCGGACAGTCGACTGGTCTTCCTCCTTTTTCCCTCGACCGAGCCGAGAAGCCTGCCTCTCTGAAAGTCGCGCCAGAGGAAAAGGCCCAAGTCAAGGTGCTGGCAGGTCGAGTGGTTGAGCTTGTCCGCGAGGGCGTGACTGGTATGGACCTGCTGGAGGTCTTTCTTCAAAGGCGCATCCAACCGCTCCAGGCCCGCGACCACCCGATGTGGCTGTATTCCGGTCTTGACGACACCACTCGGGTCCACCCGGAGGAGGTCACCGACGAGATGGTGGAGGGGTGGCTGTCGAGCATCACGGGGAACAAAGACAACCCCCGAGGAGCCAGGAGGGTAACCCCACTCGACAACTCGTATGAGGTGGACCAGGTATGTCTTTGTGCTCCCGACTGATATCTTGTCTTCTGTATTGGTCTTTTTTGAATAAGTCGATTGACTTTCATCTTGTCTATTGTTTTCCAGGCGACCACCGAGATGTACTCGACGCCCAACGGGGCACAGGGGTCGACTGAGGAAGGGGAGGCGAGCGGAGGCGAGAGCGGGGATGACCAAGGCGAGTGGGAGTCTGACGGTGAGGGAGAGGGAGGCGACGACATCTTCTCCAGCGAAGGGGAGGAGGAGGAGGTTGAACCCCCCCCCCCCCCGTCCAAAGGGGCGATCCAAGCTCACCCACGATCCAGCGCGGGAACGTGGCAAGGTGACTGCTCCTGTTGGGCAGTCGTCGAAATGCCCTCGGACTTCTTCTCCTCCGCCGACTGGGAGGGCTCCCAAGCATCCACGAGCGACGCCATCCAAGCCGCCCAAGGCTCTGCCCAAGATGAAGATAGCTGTTCCTACCATTTCCGGGTAATAATAAGACTTGCTTTCCTTTGTCGGCCATGGACGGATCCTTGGTCGATTCACTGAGCCAACTGATTGACTTTCGAGATTTGCAGCGGTGCTACTTCTGAGGTCTCCGCCAGGAATGATGACCAAGAGATGGAGGACGTTGTTACCTCCAACCCTGGTACGATTGCTGACGTCCTGCCTTTGAGTCGACTGAACCTTTATCGTGACTCTGGTCGATTGAATGTTTTCCTTGTAGCTCCTCCTCATGTTATCGACCTCCCGGACGATGAAGACAACGAACCGTTGAGAGTGAGGAGGCACAAGAGGGCGTCGACTGACAAGACCCCCCACCAATCTGCTCCGGCGTTCGAGGCCGAGGCTCGGGATGGTGGTGACGCCACTCGGGCTTCAGTGACCTTCGCCGTTCCTCTGGCGAGTGCACGGCCCTCATCCTCGATTGCGGATCCGTCTTCGCTTTTTGCCACATACCCCGTCCCTGAGGACCAAGCGGCTGCTGCAAAGGAGGCTATACGCCAGCCGGGGATCATGACGGAGCAAGTGAAGATGGCTCGGGAGGCCAGCCAAGCAGCCTATGACGCGAGTTCGGCTCTTCAGAGCAACGTCCAGGTCAGTCGACTCAACACTTGGTCTGTTATGATATGCTGTTTGGAGAGTCTCTTTTCCGAAGATCTTTGTATCTGTACACCCACTGGATGTGTCTGCCAATCCTTGGACAAGTGGGGGCACGCTAAGTGCACCCACTGGGTGTAGTCCCCGAGACTACGGTGGACTGCTGGCAGTCGACTGTAGTCTTTACATTGTGTTGCTGTAGCTGTATTTCTTCACTCGGTTTGGTCGGGCCAGGTCGAGTGGAACTGTATCCGGTCGACTGCGGGCAGTCGACTTTTTCTCTCCTTTTAAAAAAAACAGTGGGGGCACGCTGAGTGCACCCACTGGGTGTAGTCCCCGAGACTACTGTCGAATGTTTTTGATTCGGCCGTGGTCTTAGAAATGTCATCATTGTCTCTGAGTTACTCGGAAGCAACTTATCTTGGACGTCTGTCGACTGGTTTTTCTTTTTGCAGAAATCTTGCGAACTTGTAGCTCGCTATACTGAGTTGGAGAATCAGCAGATCCAGCTCAACCTTAACTTGCAGCTTGCTCAGGAGAATTTGAAGAAGGCGCAAGAAGAGGCAAAAGGTATGGCTGGTGAGGTTCTCCATTCTTAACAGGTGGCTTTTCTTTCCTGTCCATTCTTGATGTTGGTTCCACTCGACGCGCCGCAGATAAACTGGAGGAGGCTCTAAAGAAGAAGGATCAAGACCTTGCGGAAGCGCTGAAGGAGGCCTCGAGCAAAACGAAGCTCGCAGAAGAGAAGCTGGCTTCGGTCGGGACTCTTGAAGAGGAGAACTCCAGACTGAAAGCTGCTCTTGAGATAGCTAATCGAGATGCCAGTCAACTGAAGAAGGAGAAGATGGCTCTGCACGACAAGGCGGGCGAGCTGGCGGGGAAGGCGAAAGATCTGGTGGCTTATCTCGGAGGGCTCGCCAAGAAGCTGTTCGTCATGCTCGAAGGTAATTATTCCAACCTGAATGTCTTGTAGTTGCCGAGCCCGCGTACGGCCACTGCCTTATTCTTGAATCGTGTTCACAGAATTCTGCCAGAACTTCAAAGAGGAAACCGGTCGAGTGGAGCCAGGCTTGGATCCCGCCAATTCTCTCGTGAAGGACGAGGCTGCCATGAACGTGCTCCGACTGGAGTCTCGTGTTACCAGCGTCGTTGATTATCTGGCTCGGCTGAAAGTTGCAATGTCGCGGATTGACACATCACTCTCGCCTGGGACGACGCTTCAGAATGACCTCGAGTCTCTGATGGCTCGACTTAACGAAGTCCCAGGTCGAGTGGCGGAATGGAAGAAATCTTCTGCTAGATGCGGTGCTGATGTCGCTCTGTCTCTGGTCCGCGTCCATTGCAAGGAGGCGCGAGAAGAAAAGCTGGCGGCCATCCAAGTTGCAAATACCAGGAAGCACAGCTTTCAAGACTTCATGGAGACCTTCATCGCCGCTGCCACCCGTATTGCCGATGGGATCGACTTGGATGAGTTCGTCACCCCTTCCAGTCCTCCTCCTGAGGAGTGAAAAACTTTAAATTTACCTCAGAATGCCGAGTGGATTTGTAACCGTTAAACTCTGCCTTAAATTTGCCTCGGGATGCCGAGTGGACTTGTAACAGTTAAACTTTGCCGAGCCGCGGGCTCGAGTACTTTGAGGTCTGGGACCTTTTAGGCTTTATCCGAAATCGATTTCTCGTCGGGCATCTTCATGGTTTGATTCGTCGAGTGAAACTTGATCTTCACTCGGAATGACCTTGTATTTGCGGCGCAATTCTGAAGGGGGAGTTAGCAGTCGACTCGCGGATTGGGTCGAGTCTTGAACTTAGGCGAGCACTGGGCTGCAGCTAAGCCCCCGAGTGGGAGGTTTGCTCTCCACTTGGTAGGATTTTTAAACACTTAGGCGAGTGCCGGACTGCAGCTAAGTCTCTAAGTGAGAGAATTTAGGCGAGTGCCGGACTGCAGCTAAGCCCCCGAGTGGGAGGGTCGCTCTCCACTCGGTAGGATTTTTTCAAACTTAGGCGAGTGCCGGACTGCGGCTAAGTCTCTAAGTGAGAGAACTTAGGCGAGTGCTGGACTGCAGCTAAGCCCCCGAGTGGGAGGTTTGCTCTCCACTCGGTAGGATTTTTAAACACTTAGGCGAGCACTGGGCTGCAGCTAAGCCCCCGAGTGGGAGGTTTGCTCTTCACTCGGTAGGATTTTTAAACACTCAGGCGAGCACTAGGCTGCAGCGAAGCCCCCGAGTGGGAGGTTTGCTCTGCACTCGGTAGGATTTTTAAACACTTAGGCGAGCACTGGGCTGCAGCTAAGCCCCCGAGTGGGAGGTTTGCTCTTCACTCGATAGGATTTTTAAACACTTAGGCGAGCACTGGGCTGCAGCTAAGCCCCCGAGTGGGAGGTTTGCTCTTCACTCGGTAGGATTTTTTCAAACTTAGGCGAGTGCCGGACTGCGGCTAAGTCTCTAAGTGAGAGAACTTAGGCGAGTGTTGGACTGCAGCTAAGCCCCCGGGTGGGAGGTTTGCTCTCCACTCGGTAGGATTTTTTCAAACTTAGGCGAGTGCCGGACTACAGCTAAGTCTCTAAGTGAGAGAACTTAGGCGAGTGCTGGACTGTAGCTAAGCCCCCGAGTGGGAGGATCGCTCACCACTCGGTAGGATTTTTTAAACACTTAGGCGAGCACCGGACTGCAGCTAAGTCTCTAAGTGAGAGAACTTAGGCGAGTGCTGGACTGCAGCTAAGCCCCCGAGTGGGAGGATCGCTCTCCACTCGGTAGGATTTTTTAAACACTTAGGCGAGCACTGGGCTGCAGCTAAGCCCCTGGGTGGGAGGTTTATTCTCCACTCGGTAGGATTTTTTCAAACTTAGGCAAAACGGATTTGCAGCTAAGTCACCCACTGGGGGATTTCGTATGTAAACAAAAGTGACAACAGTTAATGGAACACTCTTGCCTTTGATAAAAACGAACTACAGGAACTTTTCTTATTACATCTCGTCCAAGGGAGAGCTCAAGTGTAAAAGGGGCGGAGTAGTTCCGCATTCCAAGCTCGTGGCTCGTCGATCTAGCGATCAACATTGTAGAGGTGATACGCTCCATTGTGGAGGACTCTGGTGATGATGAGGGGCCTTCCCAAGTAGGAGCAAGCTTGTGTGGTTTCTGTTGATCCACTCGGAGGACCAAATCTCCTTCTTGGAAGGCTCGACTCTTCACATTCCGGGCGTGGAATCGACGCAAGTCTTGCTGATAAATGGTCGATCTGATCATGGCCATCTCCCTCTCTTCTTCTAGGAGGTCGACTGCGTCTTGCTGGGCCTGTTCTGCTTCATCTTCGGTGTAAAGCTCGACTCGGGCGCGTTGTGAAGAAGATCACTTGGCAGAACCGCTTCGGCTCCGTAAACCAGAAAGAATGGAGTTCTTCCAGTCGACCGGTTAGGGGTGGTCCTCAATCCCCACAGAACTGACGGAAGCTCGTCGACCCAAGCACCTGCCGCGTGCTTGAGATCACGCATCAGTCGAGGCTTTAGTCCTTTGAGAATCAGACCATTTGCTCTTTCGGCTTGTCCATTCGACTGGGGATGGGCGACCGATGCGTAGTCGACTCGAGTGCCTTGAGAGGCGCAAAAAGCTCTGAACTTGTCTGAATCGAAGTTTGACCCATTGTCAGTGATGATGCTATGCGGGACTCCATATCTGAATGTTAGCCCTCTAACAAAACTGATAGCAGTGCAAGCATCAAGATTCTTGATAGGCTTAGCTTCAATCCATTTGGTAAACTTGTCGACTGCCACAAGCACATGAGTGAAACCACTTCTGCCTGTTCTCAACGGACCAACCATGTCTAGTCCCCAAACAGCAAAGGGCCAGACGAGTGGAATGGTCTTCAGGGCTGATGCAGGCTTGTGTGACATGTTGGAGTAGAACTGGCACCCTCCACACTTGTCGACTATCTCTTTTGCCATCTCATTTGCTCTAGGCCAGTAGAATCCCACTCGGTATGCTTTAGCCACAATGGTCCGAGAGGACGCATGGTGGCCATAGGTCCCCGAGTGGATATCATCAAGGATCATCTGACCTTCTTCTGGTGTTATGCACTTCCGACCGATTCCAGTCGCGCTTTCTCTATACAACTGCCCCTTTATGACTGTGAAGGCCTTGGATCGGCGGACGATCTGTCGAGCCTCTTCCTCATCCTCTGGGAGCTCTTTCCTTAGGATATACGCGATGTACGGTATCGTCCAGTCGGGAGTGATTGCCAAGACTTCCATGATCAGGTCGACCACAGCAGGAACTTCGACTTCAGTCGGATCTGTGGCACTTTTCGGTTGCGGGGCTTCTTCTGTGAAAGGATCCTCCTGGACTGACGGCGAGCGGATGTGCTCCAAAAACACATTGCTGGGAATGGCTTCTCTCTTGGAGCCTATCTTTGCCAGATCATCAGCTGCTTGATTTTTGAGTCGGGGGATGTGATGAAGCTCTAACCCCTCGAATTTCTTTTCTAGCTTTCTCACTGCATTGCAATAACCAGTCATAGCCAGACTTCTGACGTCCCACTCCTTCATCACCTGATTAACCACCAAATCTGAGTCGCCATAGACCATGAGGCGACGGACGTCGAGTGAAATGGCCATGCGCAACCCATACAGAAGTGCTTCATACTCTGCTTCATTGTTGGAGGAATCAAAGTGAATCTGGAGAACGTATCTGAGCTTATCTCCTCGGGGGGAGACTAGAACTACCCTAGCACCGGAACCATTCAGCATCTTAGATCCATCGAAGAACATGGTCCAGTGCTCCGAGTGAACTTGAGTCGGAAGCTGCTGTTCAATCCACTCGGCGATGAAATCTGCGATTGTTTGGGACTTAATAGCCTTCTTTGCTTCAAACTTGATATCTAAGGGAAGGAGTTCAATCGCCCACTTGGCCACTCGACCAGTTGCATCTCTGTTATGTAGAATCTCTAACAGTGGGGCGTCGCTGACGACTGTAATGGAGTGGTCAGAGAAGTAATGTGCAACCTTCTTCGTGGTCATGTAAATCCCATATACAAGCTTCTGGTAGTGAGGGTATCTTTGTTTTGAAGGGGTCAAAACTTCAGACAGATAATAGACTAGGCGCTGAACTCTGAAGGCCTTTCCTTCTTCTTCCCGCTCGATCGTGAGTACTGTATTGACAACTTGTCCCGTGGCCGCAATGTACAGCAGCAGAGGCTATTTGCTGATTGGGGCAGCAAGCACCGGCTGGGTGGAGAGTAGAGCTTTGAGTTCTGCAAACGCCGCGTCAGCTTCTGGAGTCCACTCGAACTTGTCAGACTTCTTCATCAGTTGGTAAAGAGGCAAGGCTTTCTCACCGAGTTGAGAAATGAATCGACTTAGAGCGGCCAAGCAACCTGTGAGCTTCTGGACATCGTGCATACGCACGGGGCGCTTCATCCGGAGTATGGTGCCAACTTTCTCGGGGTTAGCGTTGATTCCTCGTTCGGAAACGAGAAAACCGAGTAACTTTCCACCTGGAACTCCGAATGTGCATTTTGATGGATTGAGCTTGATATCATATCTCCTGAGGTTAGCAAAGGTTTCAGCAGGTCAGTCAGTAGGTCGGAACCTTTCCGTGACTTAACCACAATATCATCCATGTATACTTCTATGTTCCGACTGATCTGAGTGAGCAAACACTTCTGAATCATCCTCATGAATGTGGCTCCAGCATTCTTGAGGCCGAAGGGCATGGTGACATAACAGAAGCACCCAAATGGGGTGATGAAAGCCGTTTTGATCTCGTCAGGTCCATACAGACGGATCTGATGGTACCCTGAATAAGCATCTAGAAAAGACAAACGCTCACATCCCGCGGTTGAGTCCACTATCTGGTTGATGCGAGGGAGAGGGAAATGATCTTTCGGGCAGGCCCGATTGATATGTTTGAAATCAATGCCGATGCGAAGTGACTTGTCCTTCTTGGGGACCATGACGACATTGGCGAGCCACTCGGAGTGGTAAATCTCTCGGATGAACTCCGCTGCTAAGAGCCGAGCCACCTCCTCTCCGATGGCTTTCCTCTTCTGGACGGCGGACCGTCGAAGATGTTCTTTCACAGGCTTGAACTTCGGGTCAACTCGCAGACGGTGCTCAGCCAGCCCCCTGGGAACTCCAAGCATGTCAGAAGGCTTCCATGCGAAGACGTCCCAGTTCTCACGGAGGAACTGGATGAGCGCTTCTCCCTATTTGGAGTCGAGCGTCGTCGAGATGTGAGTCGGAGTAGCGTCGGGGTCGGTCGGGTGAATGTGAGCCGTCTTTGTTTCACCGGTCGACTGAAAAGCTGACTCTGAAGCAGGCTTCTTGGCCCGTAGCAATTCGCTCGGATCGGCGGTCTTTTGGTACTCTTGCAGCTCGACCACTGCCATCTGAGCATCTGCAATCTTTGAGCCTTTCTGAAAGCACTCTTCTGCCTTCTTCTGATTGCCTGTAACAGTGATTACCCCTTTAGGGCCAGGCATCTTCAGTTTGAGGTACACGTAACATGGTCAAGCCATGAAGCGCGCGTAAGCTGGCCTGCCCAAAATGGCATGATAAGCACTTTGGAAGTCCACAACCTCGAATGTCAACTTTTCCTTGCGGTAATTCTTTGAATCACCGAAAACCACATCAAGAGCAATCTGGCCGAGTGATTCGGCTTTCTTGCCAGGAATGACTCCGTGGAAGCTCATGTTACTGGTACTCAGTCTGGACATCGGAATGCCCATTCCTTTCAAAGTTTCGGCGTACAGTATGTTCAGACCACTGCCACCATCCATCAAGACTTTGGTCAGTCGAGTGCCTTCGACAATTGGGTCGACCACCAACGCTTGCCTCCCAGGGGTGGCAATGTGCGTAGGGTGATCAGACTGGTCGAACGTGATGGCAGTCTTAGACCACTTCAGATAACTGGGTGTTGCCGGAGCGACCATATTCACCTCACGGTTGATGACTTTCAGTCGACTTTTGCTCTCGACATCGGCAAAAATCATCAGGGTGGAATTGACTTGGGGGTATCCATCGTCACTGTCTTCCTTGTCCTCAACTCTGTCCGACTCTTTTTCCTTGTCTTTGGGTTGTTTGCCTTGAAACTGCTGGATCATGAGTCAACACTGTCGAGTGGTATGCTTTGGGTAAATGAAATTACTCTCTTCATCTTTCTTGGTGTGGATGTGGCATGGCAGATCCAAAACATCATTTCCATCTTGATCCTTGACTTTCTTGGGCTTCCAGGGGCCTTTGGGTTTTCCCTTGAAGTTTCCCTGGGCTACGGCCAGGGCCTCCCCAGGAGCGGCTGGCTCGGCCTTCCGCTTCTATTTCCGACTGGAGTTTCCTCCGGTTTCTTGGGCGACTGCCTTGAGCTTGCCGCTTCGGAGTCGATCTTCGTCTTCACCATTAGCGTACTTGGTGGCAATCTCCATCATCCGATTCAGAGACATCTCTCCAGTTCGGCCGAACTTCAAATTCAACTCTCTGTATTTAACGCCTTCCTTGAAGGCACAAACTGCTTGATGGTCTGGCACATTCTCAACCGAGTGATGCAGTGTGATCCACCTCTGGATGTATTCCCTCAGGGTTTCGTTCGGCTTCTGCACGCAAGACCGCAACTCTGTAAGGCCTGCAGGTCGCTTGCATGTTCCTTCAAAGGTTGTGACAAACACTCGGGAGAGGTCCTCCCAGGTGTAGATGCTGCTGGGTGCCAACTGATTCAGCCACGCCCTGGCTGAGCCCTCTAACATGAGAGGCAAATGCTTCATGGCCACCTCATTGTTGCCGCCGCCAATCTGTACAGCCACTCGGTAATCTTCGAGCCAAGTGTCAGGCTTAGATTCACCGGTGAACTTGCTGACCCCAGTCGCCAGCCTGAAATTGGGAGGAATCACTGCGGCCCTGATGGCTCGACTGAAACACTCTGGCCCTGAAACACGTGCTCTGCCGCTGGCGGGCGCATCTCTGTTCTGGCCTTCCCGATGAGCCCTGTTCTTGTCAACCAAGCCTTGAACGAGGACAGACCTCGCGTCAAAGCCTGGGTCCCATGGGTCGACTGGAATCCTCTGCCCGACACTATGAGGGCGTCTGTCATCTTGCCGTCGAGGCGCATATGACCCACTCCTCGGGGGAGGGGTTGGCACTCGACGTCGATCATCACGGTCGAATCGGTGATCATACTGCTCATTCCTCCTGTACTGATCATGCCGGTCGCCACGTCCCTCACGCCTTGGGGGCGATCTCGGGCTGTGAGCCGACTCGACTGTACCCGTTGCAACGGATCGACTGTGGATCCTGTTCCGCGACTGAGAGACAGCAGAATTCTGGTTTCCCGCCGCCCAGAGCAGTGCTCTGATCTGCAACAAGCCTCTGCCCGCCTCCGACTGGGAGGGCTGAATTGATTCTGCTATACGGGCCGCAGCGGCCAAATTCTGAACTGGGGTTCGATATACCTGCGGCGGCGGGAAGAGCTGACGCCGACTGGACTCGGGAGCTTGCTGACGTCGACTGGACTTGGGAGCCCGCTGACGCGCTTGCTCGTCGAGTATCCGCTGGAGATTCTCCAGTCGAGTGCGCTCGGCCAGGTTAGCCAAGCGTGCGTTCTCCAAGGCCCGGGCCTCGGGGGTTTCTCCGACAATAGGAGTGTGGAGCGCGTCCATGTTCCGACGGTGAAGCTCCTCTCGCTGTAATGATGTGAGAGGTTCGGGGAGATACTCATCATGGGGATGCGACGGGTCACCCCCACCCGCGCCTCCACCAGCACGAGGGAAACCAGGAGGACTGTGCGTCCCATCGACCGCCAGAACCTCAGCCGCTGGGTCGCTGCTGTCGCACTCGGATGCGGTCTCCGCGGAGCCAGTCGACAGGTCGAACAGGCCGCAGAGGGATTCGTCGGGCTCGATCGCCGCGACTTGCGGGGTGGCCGACTGGCGAGCCACGGCATGTCTCACCCACCTCTGAAGTCTCGACCGACCGGAGCGCTTGCGCCGGTGGGAGGCAGAGCGGGGAGACGATACGGGGGCCGACCGATATTGGGTCGACGGTTGCCGCAGGAGGACGCCATGAATGCATGCGCGGAAATGCGTCACACCGCGGACAGGGAGCGCGTCGATGTCGAGTGGCGTCTCCTGAAGCCAGGCGGAGTCGTCGGCGATGAACGTGAGCGCGCCGAGACAGATCTCGCGGCCCTCCACCAAAACTCCGCACGAAACCATGATCAAGGGGGATCGGAAAAATCGCAACTTCTCCAATCAGGCGCTAAGACTGCTGCCCCAAGGTGGGCGCCAACTGTCGTGGTTCTAACTCTGACAGTGATGTAGGGGGTGAATATGGAGAGGCTAGATCTTAGCTATTGGGAAGTTGTTACACGCGAGGTTTACGAGTTCAGGCCCTTCTCAGAGGAAGTAATAACCCTACGTCTCGGAGCCCGGAGGCGGTCGACTGGATTATGCGTGTATGGATACAGGGGTGCGAACCCTTCATACTGAGGAGGGGGGTGGCTTATATAGAGTTCGCCGGCCCTCTCCTGCCCTCAGTAATGCAGGGTTTAAGGTACATTTAAGGTTGGGCGTTACTAGTAACGCCCCTAGTAAAGTGCTATAATGACCATAAAGACTACTTAATACCCGACCGTTTGCCTGCGGAGTGACTTCGGTCGAATGGCTAGCTTCATGGTCAAGTGATAGCTTCTTGGTCGAGTGTCTTGAACCCGTCGAGTGGGATACCTTCGAGTCGAGGAAAAGGTGACTTCTCCTAGGGGTGTCCTAGGGTAAGACTCTTTGGTCAGGTCCGTGTCCCTACCCTAGGTACATATCTTCATCATGTGGTGCTTTCTCCCTATCCTTTGCTAGCCAAATCTCCGCACTAAGTAGAGATACTACTTGTGCATCCAAAACCCTTAAACTCAGTTTCATGCCATGAGAGTCCACTATACCTACCTATGAATTGAGTAAGATCCTTCAACTAAGTTGTCATCGGTGCAAAAGCAATAACAATTGCTCTCTAAATATGTATGATCTTTTATTGTAAGGGAAAATAAGCTTTGTACAAACTTGTGATGGTGAAGAAATAAAAGTGACAGACTACATAATAAAGGTTGCTATCACAAGGGGCAATAAAAAGTGATGTTCCTTTGCATTAAGATTTTGCACATCCAAAAAAATAAAAAGTGCATGATAACCTCTGCTTCCCTCTACGAAGGGCCTATCTTTTACTTTATGTATTTACTTTTATGCAAGAGTCAAAAGTGATCTCCTCTATTCCATTTTTATTTTCTCTATTTGGCAAGCATCATGTGTTGGAGAAATATCTAGGCACATATATCCATTCAGATGTAGGTGATCATGAGTTATTATAGTTGGCATTACCCCTAAGGTAAATAAGTTGGGAGGCAAAACTATAAGCCCCTATCTTTCTATGTGTCTGACTGAAACTTTTGCCCCATAAGTATATTGTGAGTGTCGGCAATCATAGAAGACTAAATGTAGTTGAGTATGTGAACTTGCTAAGCAAAGCTCGTACATAGACTCTTTTTGAAAATATGACAAATTACAATTGTATCAATGACTGAAATCATAGTTTGTTAATTTTCAATGAAGTTTGTGGTCCATACTTTATCTTGTGAACAAATTGTCACTTTATCATGAGAAGTTTTACGATAATATGTTGGTGTTATAATAATGATCATGATGCCTTCATGTCAGAATTTTGTTTTATCGACACCTTTCTCTCTCTCTAAATATGTGGTCATATTTATCGATTTCGGCTTTCGCTAAGGACAAGCGAGGTCTAAGCTTGGAAGAGTTGATACATCCATTTGCATCATTTTTTTGTACTATTATTTATTATATTTTGGAGTGTTATTTCACTCTGTGATGCAATTCTTATGCCTTCTCTCTTATTTTGCAAGTTTCACATGAAGAGAGAGATTGTCGGCACCTGGAATTCTAGACTAGAAAGGGATGTATCAGAGATGGCTATTCTGCTCAACTCCAAATGAGTTAAAAGTTTATGGAGAATTGTTTTGGAATATATTAAAAATACTGGCGAAAGAATTACCTGAGGGGGACCCACCAGGGAGTCACAAGCCCTAGGGGGCGCCCTCCCCTGGGCATGCCTGGCAGACTTGTGGGGCCCTTGGTAGGCCCCCGGTGCCCATCTTCTCCTTTATGAAGCGTTTTGACCTAGAAAAAAAATCATAGGAGGACTTTTGGGACGAAAAGCCGCCGTCTCGAGGCGGAACCTGGGCAAGAGCACTTTTGCTCTCCGGCAAAGCGATTACATTGGGGAAACTTCCCTCTGGGAGGGGGAAATTGAAGCCATCGACATCACCAATGATCCTCTCATCATGGGAGGACTAATATTCATCAACATCTTCACCAACACCATCTCATCTCAAACCCTAGTTCATCTCTTGTATTCAATCTTTGTCTCAAAACCTCATATTGCTACCTACGGGTTGCTAATAGTATTGATTACATCTCGTAGTTGATGCTAGTTGGTTTATTTGGTGGAAGATTATATGTTCAGATCCTTAATGATATTCAATACTCCTCTGATCTTGAACATGCATATGATTTGTGAGTAGTTACTTTTGTTCTTGAGGCCATGGGAGAAGTCTTGCTATAAGCAATCATGTGAAATTGGTATTCATTCGATATTTTGATGAGTTGTATGTTGTCTTTCCTCTAGTGGTGTTATGTGCACGTCGACTACATGGCACTTCACCATGTTGGGGCCTATGGTAAGGCATTGGGAAGTAGCAATTAGATGATGGGTTGCTTGAGTGATAGAATCTTAAACCCTACTTTATACGTTACTTTGTAAGGGGCTGATTTGGATCCATATGTTTCATGTTATGGTTAGATTTATCATAATTCTTCTTTCGTAGTTAAGGATGCTTGCGAGAGGGGGTAACCATAAGTGGGAGACTTATTCAAGTAAGGACAACCCCCAAGCACCGGTCCACCCACATATCAAATTGTCGAAGTAGTGAACGTGAATCAACTAAATGATGAAAAGTAACTTGATGAGAATTCCCATGTGTCCTCGAGAGCCCTTTGCTTTATATAAGAGATCGTTCTTATCCTTTGCTATAAACATGATTGGGCCACATTGCTGCACCCATGCTACTATTGTTACTTGTTGCTCGTTACAAATTACCTTTCTATCAAACTATCTATTACCGACAATTTCACTACTGCAGAGAATACCTTGCTGAAAACCGCTTGTCATTTCCTTTTGCTCCTCGTTGGATTCAACACTCTTACTTATTGAAAGGACTATGATTAATCCAATGTACTTGTGAGTCGTCACCGCCACGAGGGTGAGGCGAGCTCGGGTTGAGAAGGATGGTGTCCGGCGAACCAGCACGCCCCTGGCCGGCGGTGCCGCCTCCACGAGGGCCGGACTACACCTTCACCCTATCACCGGCCTCCTTCCTCTTCCCTATAGCTTGACCCAGCCCATCATCGGGCTCACCTAACCTGTGTACGATCTGGAACCTGGTGCTGCTGACGACCACATAGAAAATAATGAGAAGGAAGGCAAGGTGGAGGGGCTAGCGTGGTGGAGAAGCAACAACGGTGGTGGAGGGGGAGTAGCAGGCAGCGACAAGGATGAGAAGGGGTTGTGGGGATCAAAGGGAAAGCGGGCCTAGGGTTGTGTGGCGGCTGGTGCGGGAGTGGAACAAGAGGATGCGGAGCACGCGGTGCGGATTGGGCAATGCGTCTTGCACGCAAAAAAATGGGCAACCTAGCCAACCAACGTGCGATGCGAGCCCACTAGTTGTTGGACAACAAAAATGACTACGAGGTGAAAATTAGTTTAACTTATGTGAAGATCCAACGGTTCAGCCGCGTAGAAAAGCATATCTGACGGCCAACGTAGGCCAAATGGGGGGAACTTCCTGGTGGCAAGTTGCCCAGGATCCTTATAGGTTTAAATATATGCATTCGTGCTACGATGAAAGGCTAAATTACATAACCCTATGGGACCATTGCAAGAACGAAAAATCACATAGGTGATGAGAAATATAATGATACATGTTTTCTTTGGAAATAAAAAAACAATACACTAGAAACAAATATACTAAATTAAGAACCATGATTGTAGCTATATTTGTACATGTATAAGAAACATGGAACAATCACCTATGAAGTATGGATGCTCTAAAGAAAATGATCTTTACATGTTACACCTAGGGAACATGTCAAGAGGCTGAGGCACTATAGCATGGAAGATACATGTGTACATAAGAATTAAGTTATGAAGAAATATTTATTATTTACACCAGGAAGCTAAGAGATTGAAATTCCATCAGTACGTATGAAGTATGGAAGGATCATGTGTACACAGGAAACTCCTCGGAAGCATGTCTCTCATTACAATATCAAACGAATGAAGAATGCCATCAAGGGGATGATGTTTTTACTTTTTACTCACCAACATATAGATTGTTTTTTTTGGGGGGGGGGGGCGAATCTGGAAGCAAAAGTTATAGATTCCAGGAGCACTTGCATAGCAATTTAGATGCTACATAACTAAGAAGCACAAACATAGTAATTTGGGGACAGATTTAAACTTGGATGGAAGCATGGAAATTTAAAATCATGTAGAAAACTAATATTGCTGTCAAGATTGGGAATCATATTATCGTGAAATCTATAAGAAACTAAGCAAGATTGGTAGATGACACTGCAATCCATTACACATCAGATGTAACATAAATACACTCAACAAAGCTCATCGAAGCAAGCATTGCATCCAAAGCAACACAAACAGAATCAACTGGTTAAAAATGAATCAAGCATGTGGTGAATCAAGCCCTAGTTCAGGCGATTTCATATCAGGGGGGTACAAATGATGCTTATGATGTGTGTGCATACTTCCTTGATGAGCCAAATGGCACACCAATGCGGTGAGAAGGACGGTGACGGGGTAGGGTGTGGCGGGGAACCGGGCCGGCGATGGGGGTGACATGATGGGCGACGACTGAGAGCACGACTTAATTGAGCAGGCGGGCCGGAAGCTACACCAATGATGTGGAGCAGTTGTAGTCGTCGCATAGTTTTTGTTGTAGAGCAGGTTGGTGGCGGAGGTAGCTATCGTAGCGAGGGAGCTCTGTGAGATCTGGGTTGTGCTGGGTCGAGGGATGCGAGATGGGGTGGCGTGGTAGGCACAGGGCGGGCGAGATTTACTCTGATTGGATTAGGATTAATTTGGGTGCTTCATTATTTTTGGCAGATTTGGGTGGTTCACTTACAAACATAGGCCGTGGAATCAAAGAAACATGAACAACGCAAGACCTGTCTCAGCAAAGTCTCCCATCAGACTACTGAATATAAGTGCTTCCCCATAAATTTCCATGATGTTATCCTCTCTTTCACAACTCTTCTCCTGCATCGCCCGATACACCTAAATTTTGGAATAATAACACTACTTTAGTAATATAAATTTTGTGATATTTAATTTATAATAATAACTGCATACCTTGAATGTAGAAAGTCTTGTACGGATAGATTACCCTTGTTACCCCCAGTCCAAATAGCTTTGTTGCTGTTCCATTCACCATATAAAATTCAAACATTCAACTATCAGTCCTAATAATTATTGCATCACGCTCATCATAATATGAACTATAATCCCAAATAGAGTCCAACATCCATGTGTTTTGCCTTGAGCGGGTATGATGTTCATCAAATATATTAGCTTAAAAGGAGTCCAGCTAATCTCATCAACTTCATCATATTGCATCTTCCACATGATTATTTTAAAAAATGTAGCAATAACCACATCATCCTATCCAATTTTCAAAACATGAACATTCCTCCGAAGCATAACATCCAATACTGGTGGGGTCTCAATGCAAGATGTACTACCGCCAGTTAAACTGAATCTATACTGATGCTTCAACTTCAACACCCAATAAATCATATCACCAATAATTGTTCCTGGGCGAAACTTTACGCCAGAAACTGTTTCTAAAACATACATGGAACATTCCCAAGATGAAGTAGCAGAAGTGAATGTATACACCTTTGTGATAGTTTGTCCAGTGGCTATCCAAATTATTTTGAAAGGTAAATTGTGGGAATCAATATTGTGGTCTTGGTTTGCAACACATAAAACATTTGACTGACTATTCAACTCATCTTCAGGTTCTTCTGTGGCAATAATTCTCCCATGGAATGAATGATAAGTACTTTGCCATGTTTGACATCCACAATTCTCAAACTAGGGAAGGCATGTTTCTCTTTTAGATTCATGAATGTCTTCTCAAAATAGTTGAACCCTTCAACAACAGGATAGTGTCCCACAGGCAGGAATCTGAAAACATCTTTTATTTTGGTGAATACCCCAAGCAACAGTGGTATTTTGTTCCTCTAAACTAACAACTTGTTGAATACCTTGTTACATATGGGATTATTCCATTTTTACAAACAATTGTGAGTTGGACAACTCTATTAGGATGGAATGAAAGTGAGGATAAGATGTTTTATATCATCGGGAAGAACAGCGAGATCACCCGTTTCGTTGACTGCTACTTCTTGAACTTGCGTTGATTTTTCCCTTGAAGAGGAAAGGGCGATGCAGACAAGTAGAGATAAGTATTTCCTCAGTTAAGAACCAAGGTATCAATCTAGTAGGAGGCACAAGCAAGTCCCCAATATATGCATCTGCACAAACGAACAAACACTTGCACACAACACAAAAAAGGGGTGGCCAATCCCTTCACGGTCACCAACAAGAGTGAGATCTAATAGAGATAGGTATAAAATATAAATAAAAGAGCAAACTAAAGTAAATATAAATAAGCAGCAAGGTATTTTGGGTTTTTTTGGTTTATAGATATGAAAATATATGATGGAAAATAGACCCGGGGCCATAGGTTTCACTAGAGGCTTCTCTCTTGAAATAAAACATATGGTGGGTAAACAAATTACTGTTGAGCAATTGATAGAAAAGCGCATAGTTATGACGATATCTAAGGCAATGATCATGAATATAGGCATCACGTCCATGACAAGTAGACCGACTCCTGCCTGCATCTATTACTATTACTCCACACATCGACTGTTATGCAACATGCATCTAGAGTATTAAGTTCAAGAGAACAGAGTAACACTTTAAGTAAGATGACATGATGTAGAGGGATAAACTCAAGCAATCTGATATAAACCTCATCTTTTTATCCTTGATGGCAACAATACAATACATGCTTCGCTACCCCTACTATGTCACTGAGTGAGGACACCGCAAGATTGAACCCAAAACTAAGCTGCTCTCCCATTGCAAGAAAAACCGATCTAGTTGGCCAAACCAAACCGATAGTTCGAAGAGAAATACAAATATATCTTAATCATGCATAAAAGAGTTCAGAGAAGACTCAAATAATATTCATAGATAATATGATCATAAATCCACAATTCATCGGATCTCAACAAACACACTGCAAAAGAATATTACATTGGATAGAACTCCAAGAACATCGAGGAGAACATTGAATTGAAGATCAAAGAGAGAGAAGAAGCCATCTAGCTACTAGCTATGGACCCTTAGGTCTGTGGTGAACTACTCACGCTTCATCGAAAGGGCGACAAGGTTGATGTATAGGCCCTCCATTATCGAACCCCGCACCGGCAGGGTGCCGAAAAAGGCCCCAAGATGGGATCTCACGGGAACAGAAGCTTGCGGCGGCGGAAAAGTATTTTGGTGGATGCTTCTGATGTAGGGGGAATATTTGAGAATATATAGTGCTGGAATTAGGGTTAGGGGACTACCGAGGGGCCCACAAGCCCTCAGGGCCTCCTCGGGACTCTTCTGGCCCTCTCTCCAAGTCACGTAGGTGTCTTCTGGTCCAAGAAAAAACATCGTAAATTTTTATTCCGTTTGGACTCCATTTGATATTCCTTTTTTGTAAAACTCAAAAATAAGGAAAAAATAGAAATTGGCACTGGGCTCTGGGTTAATAAGTTAGTGCCAAAAATTATATAAAATAGCATATTAATGCATATAAAACATCCAAAATAAATAATATAATAGCATGGAACAATCAATAATTATAGATACGTTGGAGATGTATCATTGACTATGTCATCTTCCATGCTATACTACCTACGTGCATTACATTTCAAAAAAATGGAATTAGTGAAATAATTGTGATGTATGATCTAATTTGTGGTACAGGTCAATTTGTTGTTCAAGTGTGTTTTAAGTTAGGTAACTATACATAACACATAGCATTTCAATTCCCCCAGTAATTATTTTCACAATTATATGATATGTGACTTGCGTTCACAATATCTAATTGAAATATGTTGCATAGTCATTTACATGTGAAATATAAAATACATATATTTGGAAAACTTTCCTCAATGCATATGTGAAATATGTTACGTGTAAATCTACATGTGAACTAAAAAATACAAACATTCCACAATTTCTTGTACATGACAATTCATTGTTCAGATGTGTTTTATGTTAAATAATAGTACAAATGTTATATTTTACTTTTCATAATATCATATTTCATATGTCATATGGTTATACAGTTAATTTTTTTGCGAAGCAGCATTCCACAATTAGTACATTTAGTATAGTTGAAAGCATATCTAATATCACAAATCATACTATATTATTTAAGCATCATTTATATCATTTACTAACACTAGTAGAAAAACGACTTTTAGTACCGGTTCGTAAGGACCTTTAGTACCGGTTCTGGAACCAGTACTAAAGGGTGGGCATTAAAGGTCCCCCCCTTTAGTCCCGGTTCAGCAAGAACCGGGACCAAAGGCCCATCACGTGGCACGAGGCGCGTCGTGGTCTTGGGGGCCTTTAGTCCCGGTTGGTGGATTTTTTTGAAATAAAGCAAAAACAGCCCGCCTACTGGGCCGGCACGGCCTACATACGACTAGAAACCCAACCTCTAGTTGGGCCAGGATGCAGGCCCAGTAGGCCCCACAGGGCAGAAGACTTGCAATAGGCCCACAAAGGCCTGCTTAGAGAGGAGCTCGACACGGTAGCTGCGGCGGGGCTTATAAACCGGTGCGAGCTCCTCTCAACTAGCGAGGTGGGACTAAACATTGTGCACTGCGGGTGGCAGCGCACCACCTTTAGTACCAGTTGGTGGCTTCAACCGGTACTAAAGGGGGGGGGGTCTTTAGTACCGGTTGGAGCCACCAACCCGTACTAAAGGCCACCACCTTTAGTACCGGTTGGAGCCACCAACCCGTACTAAAGGGGGGGGGGGTCTTTAATACCGGTTGGAGCACCAACCCGTACTAAAGGCCACCACCTCTTTAGTACCGGTTCGTGCCACGAACCGGTACTAAAGCTTCGCCACGAACCGGTACTAATGAGCGCCGCCCGCCTAGCCGTTAGAACCGGCACTATTGGTCACATTAGTGCCGGCTCAAATACAAACCGGGATTAATGAGCTGAACATTTGACCCTTTTTCTACTAGTGTAAACCTAAACATAAATAATAAATAGTGATGGTTGAATGGTCTGTTAAAATTTATATGTCTATATCATTGTAATACCACTATTTCACAAGTGTAGTTTATAAATAACATTTCACATAACACATAAAAAGTCATAAATATGATTATGAAGATCTCATTTCACAAGTAACTAACTATACATAACATAAAGCATTCCAATATCCCCAGTAATTATTTTCACAACTAAATGATATGTGACGTGTGTTCACAGTAACTATTTGAAATATGTTACATATTCATTTACATGTAAAGTTTCAAATATATATATTGGGAAAACTATCCTCAATCCAGATATGAAATATGTTACATAGAAATTTAAATGTGAATTAAAATATACATACATATATTAGAAAAGCTATACTCAATCCTTATATCAACTATGGTCTATGAAGATACAAACTGTATTCACAAGTGCAGTTTTGAAACAACATTTCACATGGCACATAAAAAGTTATAGATATGATTATGAATATCTCATTTCACAAGTAACTATACATAACATAAAGCATTTCAACATCCCCAATAATTATTTTCACAATAAAATGATATGTGACATGTGTTCACAATAACTATTTGAAATATGTTGCATATTCATTTACATGTGAAGTTTGAAATACATATATGGAAAATAATTTGCCAAAAAGGAAAGCAAAAAGACTGAGATAAGTGAGAAAAGACCCTTTCTACACAATGAAAAGGCACTTCTGTAAAAAAAAGGTAATAAAAAATACAAGAGAAATAAGAAAACTTAATTCATATACAACAAAAATGCACTTGTGCCAATGCCATAAGAAAGCTGACACTTCATATATAAAAAAAGGCACTTATGCCAAAGGATGTGTAGCTGCTACCATGTGTGCGTAGCTACCACCATGCATAGGGAATCGTCTCTCTTTGACTTATACATCAAGTTGTCCATCAATCGAATCATCCAACGCATGATCTGCATGATCTCCTTACCGATAAACCTACCTGTTCAATCTTCTCTGTTAATGCACACCCGTTCTTTCAAACAAATTTGCATCCATTTATGTGGAGATTTTTTTTCAAGAGTACGCCAAAGAAGTACATTAGTTTTATAGAAGACAGAAAATATTTACAAGAGATTACAACAAGGTGTAGATCACCACAGACCGGCAACCCCACCAACTCCACTCCGAACCCATCTAGCCCACTACTCGCAATATCTTAGCACTCCGAACCTCCCTGCTAAAGTCTCGAAAATGAGTTGGACCATGCCCCACACATTGCATATGGTGTCTGTGCCAAATATGCGCCCGTTCTGTTGCTTCCATAGCGTCCGTTCCGTTGCGGAGATCGATCTCTATCATATACTTTTCGTTGAGCTTGATCTCTATCATATCTGAGTGACGCTTGGCAGTTGCCACCTACCCACCCACGCCGCGAAAATCAGCGCTTGGCTGCCACCCCTTCCCCCGAAATCTCCTCACCGTACGCGGGAAAACGGAGGCTCAAAGTTCTCCGGCCTCCAAAATCTCCTCGCACCTGATTGGTCCAACCGTGCTTCCCACGGATCGCTCCTCCCCCGACCGCATCTTGACCGTCCACGCCCTCCCCATCCCACCACCCAACCGCCACGCCCACGGATCGACAGGCGCACCACGGCCGCCGTCCGCACCGTTTAAATACTCCGGCCGTCTCGCCGCATTCCCCACCAGTCCAGAGCTCGCCATCCCAATCTCTCAGCACCAAACATCTTCTCTTACGCGCCTCGACGAGCATCAGCGGCTAGCCATGGACGTCTCAGCCACCGGAGCAGGCGCGAAGGCCAAGAAGGGAGCCGCAGGGCGCAAGGCAGGCGGCCCCAGGAAGAAGTCGGTGTCGAGGTCCGTCAAGGCCGGGCTCCAGTTCCCGGTTGGCCGCATCGGGCGGTACCTCAAGAAGGGCCGCTACGCGCAGCGCGTCGGCACGGGCGCCCCCGTCTACCTCGCGGCCGTCCTCGAGTACCTCGCCGCCGAGCTGCTGGAGCTCGCCGGCAACGCCGCCAAGGACAACAAGAAGAGCCGCATCATCCCGAGGCACCTGCTGCTCGCCGTCAGGAACGACGAGGAGCTCGGGAAGCTGCTGGCCGGCGTCACCATCGCGCACGGCGGCGTCGTGCCCAAGATCAACCCGGTGCTGCTCCCCAAGCGGACGGCGGAGAAGGTGCCCAAGGAGGGCAAGTCGCCCAAGAAGGCCGCCAAGTCCCCCAAGAAGGCTTAGGGAGGCCCGCTGATTTGCGTCAGTATGTAATAAGCTGTTCGCCTAGCGGCATCGATGTAATTTTTGTTGTTAATGGAAACATGTCAGACATCTCTCTGACTTTGTTATATTTTGTGCTTTGTTATCTGTTCTTGGTGCTAGTACTATGGAGGATATTTAAATTTGTGCGGTAGGCTGATTGGAATCTGCTGATTTTGGTATTATGGAGGGCAGCGTAGCCTGCTCTCGGCACCAAAGTTAGCTTCTCTGCGCTTAGCACGTTGCACGGTACTCGCCATAGCCGGCTCGCCCAAGAAGGAAGGATCTGGCGGGGGCTGAGGGCAACGAGCCGATTGTTTGGGGAAAGGTCTAATCCTTCTTCTCCTAAGCCTGATTTTATTATTTGGTTCAACAGAAGCATCTCCACTAGAAGATGTATATGCAAAAATACTAACTATTTTTGCATCTCTGAGGCCCCAAAGCATCTTAAAAAATACATCTTTGCCTTCTGAAAATGTAAAATACAACACCTCACGATGAAATTTGCATCTATGCCGACCGGAGATGTAAAAAGGGTAGCCACGTGCTAACTGCCAACTGCCGTTTCTTTTCGTTTTTGTGCGACCGTCGCTCGTGTGCCTCCTGCCTCTCACCGCCACCATGGCCGACGCCGATGACCTCGCCGCCTTCTGTGACTCCGTCGCCGATGCCCTGACCCACCTCGTCACGCCCGCCATCTCCACGCAAACTTTCCCCAATCCGGCCTTCGACACCATGCCGGTGTCTCGGATTTGCCACACCCTGGCCGGTCGTCGTCGTGCTGAAGGCACCTGCAAAGAAGCGGCGGGCCTCCAAGCCACGTGGTGGAGGCGTGAATCGGCCGGTAGCCGGTTTTACATTTCTTGTTTACATCTTTTATTGGAGTTGTTCTTTTATATCTCCGTTTTGCATCATCTGTTGGAGTTGGCCTCTTTCTAGAGATGCAAAAGGCACTTTTTGGAGATGTAAATTTTTACATCTCCAAATCTGCATCTTCTATTGGAGATGCTCTAATGATGAACGTTCTTTGATTCAATTGTAGAAATTGAGTAACTAGCAACTTGCAAAATTTCTTGAGCTAATTATGTGTTTTTGACTGCTATTAATCCATTCATATCAGAGTCACCCGTCTGCAAGTGATTGTGCCATCAATTTTAGATTTTTGAGCGTCTCCAATAGAAGATGGTGTAAAATACATTATTAAATTGTGCTTTGAGTAAAATTTACATCATCAAAAAGCGGTTTTGTACATCATCAAAACATCTATCTTCAACAGATGATGTAAAATACAGCACTAGTGCCCCAATAGGTGATGTAAAATAGGGCAGCCACACAATAACCGCTCCGCAATTTCATACATATTTGAACCAACTGACATCAAAATCATCTCAAAATAAATCACAAATCATATCAAATAAATATTAAATCATCTCAAACAAATCATCATCAATATTTGAAGATGGTAGCCATGCCGGTCACAGAGGCCTCTCACCCACCTCGTTGACGCGTGCCGATAGGGGTGTGCCCGTAATTTTGGCGAGGTGGTGCAGGCGACGCCGACCGAAGCAGCAAGCCCTCGGCTTGGTCGCGGCGGCCGCGCACATGCCCGTGATAGCTCAGATGGCCCGAAGACCTACTCCGGACCACGACCACGAGCTTCGGGAGCCATCACGGGCGCCGACGCTCCAGCCAACAGCTGAATCGGCCCAAACTCTGCGCGGCGGCGGATCCAAATCAACGCGGTGGCGAGACCTCTTGCGGCCATCTGGGGAGATGGGGTAGGGTGGTGCGGTCGCGACGGACTTAGGAGAGGATGGACGAGCAGCTGTTGCAGTCTTGCCGACGGAAATTGCCGACGGTGTTGGTCGGGTGGAGCCGGAGCGCGGCGGGAATGTCCCACACGGTAGTTGGAGGTGCACACGTTTTGCTCGAGAGGCCCAAGTGATGCACATTTGCATCTCTTGGTGCCCCATTTTACATCACAAACAAAACTCGAGTAAAAACGTTGCATCTACATCATCTCTTTGAGCACCGTTTTTATGCCTTGGTGATTTAAAAATTTATTATTTTTACATGTATGTCATCGACTATTGAAGATGCTCTAAGTAGCCATTTAGATTCATAGTGGGAGGACTCAACTATGTCTTCTGATAAGAACCACAGTAAAACTCCTAGAACGAGCATTGGAATTTGGAAGTACTAATTGGCCTACTAGCTGTGTTTGGAATGCATGAGTTTCACTGAAAAACTTGAGGGAAAAATTGGTACTTTGGGCCAAAAGATATCCTGGTCGGCTGCACATGAAAGTGTCAAAGTCAGAGCGCTGCGAATTCTTTTTTTTGGGGAGGGGGGGGGGGGGGGGGCTGTTGCAATTTGTATCTACAAAATGCTATCTTCTGATTAGTAAGATGCAATTGTTTTCTTTAATGAATAGAGATAGCGACATAACAAATTTTGTAACGGGTAATTAATTTAAAGACATGCCGCTTGGGACGTAAATATGACAAGGATAACTACAACTTGAGGCAGTACTGCTATGCAACAATTGGCAATTAGGACACCTTCAAACGGATTGGGCAAATTGAACCCCCGAAACGTCCGCAGACAACGCCAGCCAACCCCTCATTTGTTCGTCCGGGCAACCACACCTACCATATTTATACCCTCAGTTTCATGAAAACACATGCATATAGATCATATAAGACACAAAATCACCAATTCACCAATTCATCATAAACCAAAATAAACCATGATTAAACAATTCAACACAAGCCAAAAAAAATTCAACAAGTCATACATAAGCGATACACAAATGAATCAATCACCTCAATTGTTGCGCTTGTTAATCTTCTTCTTCTTCTTCTTCTTCTTCTTCTTATTGAGAAACCACTTCTTGCCTTCATCATCCAAGAGGCTAGTGTCTTGCAACATGATCCTCAGCTCTGTCGTGTCCCTTGGAAGCTTCACCTTCTGTTTCTCAATTGTCTCCGATGTCTTTGCACTTTCAAGCTCCCATTTTGATGTCTATCCTCTCTTCTCAATGTTCAACCTCTCCCAGTGGAACAACATCCTCACTCTTTGCACATCCAAGAAGAGTTTGTACCTCTGCTCTAGCTTCTCCACTCTTTTCTCCTACATTTTCTGTTGGAAACGTAAAACAAAAAAAATCACCCTACGAATACCCAGGAACAATATGAAGATGCATATAGGGTTTGGATCAACGATCATTACCGACTCTGGAGTGCAACGGAAGTAGACGAGTCGGTCTAGATCATACTTAGAGTCCTTCGAACCGTTGATCGATGACGATCCGTAGACGTCTCTCGAATGGGAGACCGAAAGAACGACATCTCTACTTGGTTGCAAGCGTACGGTCTTCACGATCCGGAAGCGCTTCTCCGTACAGAGCTAATCATTGCTAGAGAATTAGAGGGAGGAGATTAGAACCACACTAGGCTTCTAATTATGAGGATCCAAGGATCTAGGTCAAGCTCTAATTGATCAATCAGGACCAACTAGAACTAGAGGAACTAGAGGAGGCTCCAAAACTTGTGTGATAAAAGTGCCTTGGACCTCTAGTATATATAGGTTGAGAGGAGATGGAGGGGCGCCACAAGGAGGGGAAGGACTCTCCTCCTTTTGCCAGCCAAAAGGGGGAAGGACCCCAATTCGGCCTCCCTCAAGGGGGAAAGGGGCACCTTCCCTACATGGGCCCTTGTGGCCCAATTCTCTCTCCACCCTTTGGTCTTTTAATTATAAGAGTATATTATATATAATTTAACATATCGGAAAACATTTTCTACCTACATATTATTTATCGTTAATACCTGGTATTGCCCGATAAACTCCGAAACCCTTCGGGTGACACCGATACGCCTACGGTTCCTCTCGGAACTATTTCAAATATTAATGAAACAATTCCACAAATAAATCCTCGATACTCTCGTCCTACTAACACTCATCAGATCATGATTACCTTAAGCTTGTGATCCCATAGGTTCGGTAAATCGTAGACATGAACGAAACCCCTTTGTTCAATGATCGATAGCATAACCGTGGACGTCCATATCGATCCATATGATTACACGAATGACATTCGAGTGAACCTTTGGTTATCATGTGATGTTACCTTTGCTTCATGATACTTTACAGAACCTAAGTTGCATCGGTATCCTCCTGAGTCATACACATGCTCACTATACCGTTGATCTCCTTGCCAGTTTTGTTCTGTTTTCTCATTGAAATGTTCCGGCATCCCCGTGACATAGTCATTGTGTCTAGCTAGACGATGATGGATGTCATCACACTGAGAGGGCCCTAAGAATATCTGTCCATAGTCGGAGGAGCAAATCCCACTCTCGATCTATCTAGTTCCTTGTCAAACTTTCTGATGAACCTACAAGTTGTCATTATGATCACCTAGTTACAGACAATATTTAAGAAACCCCAAAGTCCACCGTACGGTAGGAAGTGACTACGGTACTGTCGATAGTAAAACCGGCAAACCTCGGGTAGGGGGTCCCGAGCTGTGGATCTCAGATCTATGGGTAACAAGAGACGAAGGGGACAATATTTACCCATGTTCGAGCCCTCTCGAAGAGGTAATACCCTACGTCATGCTTTGATTGTATTTATGATGATGTATTTTGAGTACAAGCTTGATCTACCTCGAGATCGTAAGTTGTCTTCTACCCTAAGGCAAGATGGTTGTAATGGTGACCGTGGTCTCTATAGACTAAACCCCTCAGTTGCCAATCTAGGGATACACATGATGACGGCTAATGCAGTCCTTGGAGTACACGTCAAGTCTTTGGAAAAGTCCACTTTGATCACGCCGAAGTACGAGGCTTCTGGAGTCTTCCCTTGTAAGAACGATGGGTGTAAGTTCGACCCATGGACTGTGGGCTAACTAGGTTGGTACCCCCTAGTACAGGACACCACCAGTAGTCCCTGAACTAGTCTTCGATGCCGGCGATGACAATCTTCCTTGGACACATGACTTCAGCTTTGGAGTCTTCGCCTTGACAGGCGAGTTCCTCCCTTCAAATGATCCTCCATGTATTCTGAGATTCTTTTACATTCACGACCTTTTCCAAGCTCGTCCTTAAAGGAACCTCTTTCCAACCACATGTTTCCCCAACCCAACTCTCAAATATCCAAATTCTTGGGATAACTTAGCCTCGAAGGCTAACCGCGTAGGTGGGAACAATGCCCCCTAGTCTGACAGCTTTACCGAAGCGTCACCACCTATATTGAAGCAAGTCAGTTACTGTTACTTGAATCGTGGCCCGAGGCAGTTTTCTCATTGGCACGTCTCATCAAGGCAGAGATCGTGCGCCATATTTTAGGGGGATATCATCAAGATTTCGTTTTACCCCATGCGCATAATGGTATCTTTTGTTAGGTCATGGCGATTTTTACGGTGCAGCAAGGGTTGACTCTTGGCCTTTCACAGGCTTATAAGAGCAAAGGGCAGCAATAGCACTTTCCACATGCTCCCATTCCATCGCCCTTGTGCACAGCCTCCTAAGCTCCAATGCCCAAATCCATTCTCAAATTCACCCATCTCCTCCAGTGCTCACAGTTCCAATCTTCAGCAATGGTCGACGCAAATCTGAAGGGTCACTGGACGGGCTCCCACGTCATGGAGCTCTGAAATGCGGGATACATCCTCGCCGATCCCACTTGCCGTCCTCTAGAGCCAAACTAGCATATCCCTACTCCCAAGTCGGGGGAGAGGGTTATCTTCGTTCCCCACCTCATTTGAGGTCTGGGGTTCCCGCTGCACCCCTTCGTGCGCGGGGTTCTCTTCTACTACGAGCTAGATTTCCACCATCTAGCCCCAAACTCCATCCTCCACCTCGTGATGTACGCCATCGTCTTCGAGGTCTTCCTTCCCATTGAGCCACACATTGGCCTATGGATGAGGACGTTCGATATCAAGCCGAACTCCAGCGGCACCGAACTGGCAGAGTGCGGAGGGGCCATGATCAGCAAGGCCCAAAAGGTCGATTGGTTCAAAGGCACTTTCGTAGAAACGATCAAAGAATGGCAATGGGAATGGTTCTACATCACCGAACCACTCGCCGGCGGCTAGGCCGAAGTCCCGGCCTTCTCGACGGCTCCTTTGAGGAGGCTTGTCTCCTGGAAGAGGAAATGCTTGGATTTGGGCAACCCCGAAGAGGTGACCGAGATGCAAAAGAGGATCAAATTTCTGGCAGACGAGAAGTAGATCAAGCTGGTGGACGTCATGCTTCATCGCCGTATCCTGCCACTTCAGCTTCGGGCGAGCCCGATGTGGGCTCACAAGCCCGAGGACGTGCCGCCAAGGCAACGCTTCTTCTGCACCACCTTGGCTGGGATGTGGATGGCACTGTTCAAGCCGTCCCAGAACAAATTCCCCCAGGAGGGGGCGGAGTGCGGCTTTGACGCTGCACATGTGCCAACAAGGTAACCACAACATATAGTTTCATATTATGTCTTTCTTCTATTTCATAGAGCCCTCTTATTAGAATGATTAAACCTATTCTTTCTTCCTTAGAAATGGATCCCCAAGGCGCAACGAATGTTGTGCCCGGCGCCGCTGCCCAAGGAGGCAAGATCTCCTCAACTCGAGGTGCTCTTTGCCGAGGAACCACACGTGGTCTCGACCAAAGAGCATAAATAATTGAAGGGGAAGAGCGGCCTGCTCATCCGAGATCCCTCGGAGGCCAAGTCTGAAGATACCCATGCCTCCTCTACCCATGAGGGGGGCAGGGAAGAAGAGGCCAGGTCCGAAAACTTAGTTGGCACACACTAGCGATCCCTATTGGGCCTCGACCCACTACTCCTTCGCTCGTCCTCACATTCGCTACAGTTTTTCTTCCCCTCGATATTTTTCTCTTCCTTGCTTTCTCTTACATCACTTAAAAAGGAAAAAAGAAAAAAGAAAAAAGAATCAGAATTATATAAAAAAAGAAGTTCATCGAATTGAAAAAAGTTCATTCGAATTTGAAAAAAGTTCATCGATTCTGGAAAACATTCATCGAATCTAAAAAAATCATCGAATTTGAAAAAGATCATCGGTTTTTAAAAAAGTTCATCGATTTTGGAAAAGCTCATAGAATTTGAAGAAAGTTCATAGTTTTTGAAAAATAGTTCATCAAATTTGAAAAGGTTCATCATTTTTAAAAATAGTTCATAGAAATAGAAAAAGGAAATAATATATAAAAAGAAAAAAACAAATAAGAACCGGACGGAAAACTGCCTAGCGAACCTGGAAAAACCGGTTTATAAGCTTCTAGAAGATTCCCAAAACCGGAGGCTTCCTGCGAACTGGAGAAATTATAAAAAGGATATTTCACATCGGTAGTGTTAGCCCAAGTGGCCACGTAAACCTACAGATCCTGTGTTCGAAACTCCGACGCCCCGTAAACAGATAAATGGGCCAACCCAGCTAACACGGCTGTAGGCGCCGGTTAGGAAGATTGCCCTTAACTGGCACCTGCAGCGCCAAATAGGGTTTGCTTTATTTTAGGTAGCCTACGCAAGGAAGGTGATTCCGGTTTTAGGAAGCTTCACATTTTTATAGTTTCTGGAAACCTTCTATAAGATTCTCGATTTCTTTTTCCTTTTTCTATTTTATTTATATATTTTTAAATATAAAGCGGTCAAAAATTTCAGTTTTTTAAAATCACAATTTAAAGAATGACCAGCAATTCAAACAATGTTCACCTTTATAAAAATATTCACAAATCCAGCAAATGTTCCCATTTTTTTCAATTTTCACATTTTTGAAATATCTTTCTCAAAACTTTAAAAAATGTTTCCAAATTTTTAAAAAATATTCACTCTAAAATCTATTCAATACATGTTCCCAAAACATAAAAAATATCAATGTGTTTCAAAATATGATCCCATTTTTTTTTAAATGTTTGTGATTTCAGAAGATGTTAACAATTCTTTTAAAACATTTCGCGTTTAAGACATATATTTTCTTCAAAAATTAACCATGTTTTTAAAACATGTTCCCCAATTGTTTTTTTAAATCAAGTTTTCGAAAAATGTGCCCAAACTTGTAAAAATGTTCATGCTTTCAAAAACATATTTGCGGTAAAAAATATTCAAATTTCTCAAAATTTAATAAAATTATTTTAAAACTTAAAAAATCACTTTTTTATCAATAAATTCATCAACTCGATAAAAACAAGAGAAAACCGAGAATACTACAGGAAAGATAGCAAAAAGGCCGAAGTATCAAAAGGTATCGCAAGCCGGCCCAACCAAGCGACGCCTGTGCGAGGGCTTCTGGAGGCCGAGCTCCATGGAGCTCATTTGGAAATTACGAATCTCCACAGCATGATTTTTTTTTTGAAAATTATTGTATACACTCGAACACATGTGTACTGCGTATGTGCAAAAATTATACTTCCACACGTGGCGTACAGAAAAAAAAGTATTTCTAAAATGGGCCGAGTTTTTTTTGTTGTTGAGCCGGAAATTTATTTTTTTGTATAGCCTACAAATCACAAAAAAATCAAATGATTCTTTTCACACGTGCGTGCAGAATCATATAATTTTGTGTGGATTTTTTTTGAAAGTTTAAAAATATGACTTTTGATTTTCTTTCGAAATACTGATCTCCCCGGAGCTCTGCCTCCGTTGGCATTTTCCGCTCCCCATAATGTGTGTACCAATACTACACTGACATGCCAGACGTCAAATAAGATCAATGGTTGTCAATCTACTGAACCTCTCCAAGTCCAAGCTTCACAACCTCCAAAGTGAAAACGCCACCGAACGGATTAGCTCCAGGAAGTGCGTTTTTGATAAGCAAGGAAAACCGAGCTTTGCGGATTAACAAAATCTAGAGTTCCAAGTACTTACAAGTTTTTTCCACCTCCGAGGAAAATGATTCGGCGTTGACACCTTCCCTCACGTACCCGCTCGTGCACAAAAAGAGCCTCTAGATCGAATCTTTTCCTCGTTCCCTCGCCCATTCGCCCAACGACTCTCCCTCTCAAACCCTCACCGCCGCCGCCAGTCGCGCCGCCACGCCCGCTCCCCCCTCGGCGGCCGGATTCTCTTCTTCGCTTACAGATCCGTCCATCCCGACCTTGTTCCCACCGGATCCCGTGCTCAACACCGCTAGTCCCGCCACCAGCGAGGAGCGGCAACCCCATGGCAATGGCGAGTTCACTCGGATGTGATTGATGACCGAGATAGCCTCCGTAGCCATCACCACGTACAGTCCAGCCCTATTCGTGTCTTTTTGCGATGAACCAGCCTAAACCATCACCACTATGTAAAAAACTATGCTGCCAAACTGGGCTGCCTCCAACTAGAACTAGCCCAAAGGGGCGCCCAATAGGCTTCTTGCCTCCCAGCTGGGCTATAGCGCTGGGAGAACCTAGCGTCCCTCCCGGATGATTTTGGATCGTTGGGTGAAGTGATAAGCTCACTCGAGAAGTTGAAGTTATGGAGCTAGTGGAGTTAGGAAGGGTTCAGAACACGCAATGCGTCTCGCTTAATGCGAGACAGTAGCTCGGGCTGTCTATAGGGGGCTGGTAGTGGGTTGTCTCAGTAGCTATGTGGGTTCGTCACGCTAATGCCATGCATGTGTTTTTCTTTTCTTTTTAACTTCATATTTTGAAAAATATTCAATACATATATTACAAAAATAATAATTTAGTTCATTTTTAAAGCGTTCATCACACATTAAAAATGTTTATACAATGTACCATTAAAAATGTATGTGATATTTATAAAATGTTCATGCCTTGCGAAAAACGTGCATGATAATTTTTACAAAAAATATACAATGTAAAAAATGTCATGTAATTCAGAGAAAAATTGTACCCCAAAAAAGTAAGTTACATTTAGAAAATGTCACACATTTCAAAAATATGTTGCACATATTTTTAACTTTATAAACTATAAAATTATCATTAAAATAGTTTCACCACACATTTGAAACATGTTTAACACATATTCAAAAAAATGTTGAAAAGATGTATCTAAAAAAATATTAATCATGTATTTGGAAAATGTTAAGTATGTATAAAATTGTTTTAGATATATATGAAATACGTAAAATGGGTATCAGAAATCGAAGACATCAAATCACGTATTGGAAAAATGTTAAACATTTATTCAGAAAATGATAAACGTGCATTAAACATGTTTTAGATGTATATGAAAAAGGTAAACATCAAAATATATAATTGGAAATGAATAAATAATGTATTTAAAAAATGTTAAACATGTATAAGAAAAGTGTTCCTGGTATATACAAAAATGTACAATGTGATGAAAATAATAATTAAACATGCATTAAAAATAAAAATAAAAGGAAAAAGGAAATAAAAAACGGAAAACAAAGGAAATATGGGAAAACCGAAGAAATAAACAAATAAAACCTAATAAAATAGAAAAAGTGTAAGATAACCCTGAAAAAATAGTGAAAATCAATAAATAAAACCACAAGGGGGAAAAGTCGCACCGAAGCTACAGTAATTGGCTGACCCCGTAGCGCGCTCGTCAAAGGTGAGACAGAGCTCCGTCTTGCAACGGGCGAGAAATAGCTCTCGCGGATACATTGTGTTGGTTACATAAACAAATGGCAGGTCTAAATCCAATTGGAAATAACATGCCCTTTTTCTTTTGTTGGAGACACTACTAGTCAAAAGGACATCACTTCAAATAGTATAATATGGCCGCTTTCTCATCCTCAACAATCACACGCGCTGTCAGACGAGTCCTTGAAATAATGAAATGCCATATAGGTGAGATACAAATGTTCTGAGATCAACTACTTATTCATAGCATTTGAACTAATCTGTAGTCATTGTATAGGCATGATGCAAGAATTATCAAACATATAGTTCCCAAATTCTGAATGCTCCCACGTCTATACATAGAAGGAGAAATAGGGAATCCTTTTTGTGTGGGCATATGAGGATATAGTTTTGCCATGCAGACTCCTTGCTTATGTTCATGCCAAACTTCTAATCTCAATAAACTAACATATGAGGTCCAATGTGAAAGCCTACATGAGTTTTTTATGAGCCAGGTAACCTATGTTTAGAACACTAAGTTTGTTAATGCAAAAATCCTTTTCAGATAATATAAAACACTATCTTGCCCGAACAAAGGACTAGTAGCGAAACAGACATAGAAAAGCAACACATTTGATTGGATATAAAGTGAGTTATTGTATGCCATAAAAAGTATTTGCCTAGTGAGTTATATAATGCACAATAATATTCTCACTGTTTCTAGAAAGATCTCACAAAATAAAGCCACGTTGTCAAAGCGCTAAGTTGAACAACACACCATTAACTGGTTTGTTAGAATAAATAATCAATAAATGCAACTGCCATTGCAATTTACGACTATCTTATTATGTAAAGGTTCAATATGTACAACTTATCATGTACCGGTATTGTAGAACAATATCTTTGAAATATGTGCTACTGCAATACATACAACCTCTTGTGATTTGTAAATTACTATATGTGATGGTGTACCATGTACTGCAGTAATATGTATTAGTAGCAAATATGCCCGTGCGTTGCAACGGGAGAAAACCTATCCCGGCATGATGGCACCGTTCTAGAAAAAGAATACATCGTGCAAGGCTCGAGGATCCGATTATGCAAATAAGGTAGGCATAATGGAATTTTTTAACATATGCGAGAATGAGATAAGTACTTTTAAAAGGCCATTCAGAAAATAATAAATTTGATGGTCTAATTTCCTAAGAACATTCACGTTGTAGTCACTTTTAGTCTAAGGTTGCTTTTAAGCCACCTGATCTAACTCCTAAATATAAGGCTAACAAAGTGACACCAAAAATTGATGTTGGAATGGCATATCGATGACCGCGGCAAGGTGATGCCGAAATTGCCAACATCCAGTTCACGTCCATAGGTGGCACAGATCATGTGACACAGCCAACAACAACAATAGAAAAAGGAACAATGTCTAGGAGATTGGCGACATCTAGGTGAATACATGGTTGCGAGTAATTGTAAAAAACATTACTGGGCACGGTGTAGGATTGCAGCAATCGATGTAGATTAAACAGCAAAGTTTGTCACTCACGATGTAGTGTTAGAATTTTTCTTCATTTGAATGGAATTTTCTTGTCAATGCAATCCTGGTGGTGTCTGGATTCGATCGAGAAAGCTCCGATGCATTGAGGATGATACTGTGGCTAGATGCTTTGAGATGACGACGACGGTGTCATGTTGCTGTGGCGGCTGAGAGCAATGGTTATATGCCTGAGAAAGAAGTATGGGAAGAGCCATGTAAAGGCGTGGTTGTTGTTGTATTGTATTTTGGGGAAAATATTAGGGTGGCCTTTTGTGTTCATGTATTAAATTGCAAAAGCCACATACTGTATATTGCAATGGAACTTTGCAACGTACGAGCGAGCTTCCAAGCAAACGATTCGATTAATCATAGGCGGAGGCCCTAGTGCAGCGGCTCACTCGGACGACCGTTGAGCCGTTTGGCCCAAGCTTCGTCAATGGTCACGGCTGTTCCTATTCGGCGAGTAGGTCGTTATCTAGCGACCTAGTGCATACCCTCAAGAGCGCATGTCCATACTATGGATCGGCCCAGTCTAGTTTTTCCCCACTCGGTATCTGAAGATTCTAGAACCTTTCGTATCATTTTTATTTTTATTTGTTTTCTTCTTCTGATTTTTCATATTTTTTTCCTTCCTTCTCCCTTTTCTTTTCATTTAATTTTTTTATTTTTTTTATTTTTTTAAAGTTTGTTTTTATTTCTTTTAAACTTTTGAGAACATTGTTTTCCAATTCATGAATTTTTTTCAGGATCATGAACATTTTTTGAATTTGCTAATATTTTTTATGAAACCGTGACATTTTTAAATTCACAAAAAATGTTAAATTATTGCGAACATTGTTTTTGAAACTTGTAAACACTGTTATGAATCGGTGATTTCTTTTTATTAGATGAATTCTTTTGAATGGATGGGATTTTTTAAAACTTTTGAATATTTCTTTTGAATCGGCGAATATTTTTGAATCGATGAACATTTTTTAAAATTCATGAATATTTTTTGTTTGATGATTTTTTAAAATGCATGAACCTTTTTTGTTATTCAAGATGATTTTTTTATTTTTGTGAACATTGTTTTAAAAATTCATGAACATGTTTTGAATTCGTGATTTTTTTTCAAATTCACGAACAGTTTTTTAATACACAAACATTTTTCCAAAATCATGGAAAAAATTAGTCCCCAAACATTTTATTATTTCTGGAACATTTTTCCAAAATTCATGTTTTCTTTTCTAATTTCATTTTTTTGAAATATTAAATTACTCTAAAGAAGAAAAACAAAAAAAAGCAAAGAGAACAAAATAAAAAACAGGGGGCGTCCCTCGCCGCTCATGGACCGGCCCAGCAGGGCGCGCGGTTGGGGATCACTTGGTCTGTTTGCATGGTTCTACAATCCAATATACCATGGTTCGATTCTTGTCATTGCCCATTTGTTTTGTTAGGCTTGCATGGACCAAAGCGGATGAAGCGAACAGAACGTACAAAAAAGGTTAATTAGACGAGAAAAATTGGAGAAACAGTCCTTCTTTTGATAACATGATTTGCCCCTAATAGATATGTCATTGTACATACCAGTGACCAAACCATATTATCATCTTTCCAATGAAAATTAGTGATACTTTAAACATCTACAAATAATTCCTGTTGCAACAGGCAGGCACAACATATTATCATCTTTTTTTTGTCTCCATTACATAGGTCCGAAACCTCGTCCGGACCGGATCGAAGCCACACTGTAGTGCTATGTTCCCGTAGAACCTCCTTGTGTCTCGCCGGGATCTGGATCTCGAACCAGAAGAATAGTCTCAGGGGAAGAGAGAACTTGGAGGAGGGGAAGGAGCAGGGAGGAAAGCTTTGATAGGAATAATGTTCTGATTACAATTCGATAGGCTCCTTCACGCACACATGCAACTATAAGTACTTGCTATTACAAGCCACTTGGGACAAGACGGCCCACCGCACAGTCGCCCCTCTTGTGCCGGGTCCAGGTTGTTGCATTCCCCTCTCCTTATGGAACAGCTCGCCCTCGACCGTTCAGTATCAGGTCGTTGTGGCTGGCGCGATCGTACTTGCCCACTCCCAGGTTGCCATGGACAACGGCAACCCTTGCCAAGCAATCTTCAGTTGTGTGCGGGTATGACCCCCCACTTGCACCAGACGCGACTGGAGTACTTGAGCTGGTCTAGACGCGTGCTCGAGCACACAATGGAGCGACTCTGAAGAATCCTCCGAGTTGGATGGAGGAGCCGCCGGCTTGATCAGTGAAACGTGCACCACTGGGTGGATTTTGCTGGACTCCGGCAGGGCCAACCGGCAAGCCACCTCACCAGTGCGAGCAACTATTTGATACGGTCCGAAGTACTTGAAACCCAGCTTGTGGTTCGGTCGTCGGGCAACTGACTGTTGCACGTAGGGTTGGAGTTTCAGGAATGCCCAGTCACCCACCTTGAACTGACGATCAGAGCGTTTAGTATCTTCTTGAGCCTTCATTCGCTGTTGGGCGCGTAGCAAGTGCTCCCTGATTAAGCCTTGCATCAGATTTCTCTCAGCTAACCAGCCTGGTAGGTCAGAAGATAGTGAACTTTGCAAGTTGTCAACTCCCAGGTGACGAGGTTGGTAGCCATACAAGACTTGAAATGGTGTTGTGCCCAGTGCTGAATTGTAATTCGTATTGTACCAATATTCTGCCTGGGGCAGCCAGTGTGCCCACTTCTTAGGAGTGGAGTGGACCATGCATCCCAGGAACGTTTCCAGACACTGGTTTAGCTTTTCTGTTTGGCCATCTGTCTCGGGGTGACTAGCTGAACTCATGTTCATGGTAGTGTCGTCAATCTGCACAGTTCTTGCCAAAGGGTGCTTGTGAAGATGGGATCCCTGTCAGTTAGCAGCACTTTGGGTAGGCCATGCAGTCGATAGACCTGATCCACATAGAGTTGTGCAACCTACAGTGCAGTGAAAGGATGTGATAGAGGTACAAAGTGCCCGTACTTGTTGAACTTGTCGATCACAACTAGGATAGTGTCGAAGGATTTGCTCTTGGGTAGCCCCCCGATGAAATCCATACTGACTAAACTCCAGGCCTCTTTGGGTATGGGAAGAGGACTGAGTAATCCGGGTTTCTTAATATGTTCAGCGTTAGCCTGCTGATAGACTGTACAGTTGTGCACATATGTGTCACATCCCTAGTTCTGACAATGCCTAGTGCATGTATTAGAGTGCTACATCATGTTTAAATTTCATTTAAACCTGAAATGGGGATTGACTAAACCCTAGCACCAAATGAATTCAACTAGGGTCAAAATAAAATCTTTTTCATTAAACCCAAAATGCCCTCTAAAAATGTTCAACATTTCTGGTTTGAGGTGAAAGCATCTACCAAAAATGATTAATATTTTTGCAGGACATATTGGGCTCTGAATTAAATCATACTCTATTTGCATTTGGGCATTTAAATGCTATAAAATATTCTAAATGCCCAAATAATTCTGAAAATAAGTGTGGGCTGTTGGAAATAATCTAAATAGAGCCCCTGATTATTCCAGGATTTTTTTAAAGATGCCTAAGTATTTTTAATAAAGCCCTACAGTTGCAGAAATAATAGAAAACAGAAAATAGAGGAGAGAGAGAGAACTCACCTGGACCTACCTGGCAGCCCACCTGGCCGGCCCAGCAGGCGGCCTGGCCAACTGGCCCAGCCCACCACCGCAGCCCCTCCGTCGTCTTCCTCCCCTCGCCCCGAAGCAGCTGCGTGCCCGCACGCGAGCGACCGCGGCCACGTCCTCCCGCCACCTCCTGCTTGCCCTCCCTCGTCCTGATCTGCGCCACGGAGACGCCACGCACCCCCTGGCCCCTCTCATTCTCCCTGTGCTCCTCCCCCTCCTCTGTTTCTCTCTCCCGCGAGCGACCGAATGGAGCCCGTCGCCGCCGACCAGCGCTCGCACGGCCGCAGCCGTCCCGAAGCCTCTCCGACACGCCCTCGAGCTCCGCCGGTCCTCCCTCGTCCTCCTCGTCGTTTCACGCGACCAGAAGAGCCCCGGAACGCTGCCCCCGATGTTTTCCCCCTCGCCGGCCGCCGAGGATCTTCTCCGTCGATTCGGCCACTCCGGCGCGCCCCCGAGCCCACTAACCCTCCCTGCAGCTCCGCGGTGAGCCCTCGACCCGATTCCCCCTCTCCCCGTGCCCACTTCCCTCTCTAGCTAGCCCCACCACCTTGCCCGAGAATCCCTCGCCGCCGGCCATGGCGCCGTCGCGGCCACAGCCGTCGCCGCTTGCTTATGAGCCCGCCAACACGCTCAGCGCATCCGAAGGAGCTCAAATCACCCAACTGCTGCTCCTCCCGTGCTCTGTGGCATGGTTCCCGTCGATAGCCGAACTCCGGCAGCCGCAAAAGAGCTCGCCGCCGGCAGCTCCGGCCACCCCAGCTGCTGTCGCTTATCTCTTTAGATGCGCCTTCCTCCCAGGAACCCGTAGGAGCAAACCGCACGTCAAATGGTGCTCCGTAGCGAGCGCACGGGGCACCTCCGCCGTCGGCCGTGGTCGTCGCCGGCGACACTCCGGTGGCTGGTGACGTGGCGCTGATTTAGTTAGCACAAATGACCACGCTAAACACCCCCACAGCCACTGACAGTGGGCCCCACCCCTGGTCAAACCCCAGTCAGCGCTGGTTTTGACTGGGATTAGCTCCTGTGTCACTGACGTGTGGCCCCCACACGTCAGGTTTGACCTGGGGCGCCCGGTTGACTCTGCTGACGTCACAGTGACGTGGTGCTGACGCCATAATCATTTCTGGATTTAATTATATTCAGGAAATTCCAGAAATGCCTAAAACTTCTAAAATTCATAGAAAATTAACCGTAACTCCAAATTAAATAAGTTATATATGAAAAATTATCAGAAAAATTCAAGGAATCCATCTGTACCATTTTCATGCATGTTAGAACAACTTATAGCTGCTGTTTAGCACAAATCAATTAAATGGCATTTAAATAATCACATGTGGAGTTTGAATTTGAACCTAGGGTTCAAACCAACTCCATTTAACTTGCTGCTAGTTGCATTAGCTCAAAACACATTCATATTGCCATGTCATAGCATGCATCATACTGTGCATTGCATTGATCGTGTTTCTTCTGTGTTTGCCGGTGCTGTTCCCCCTCGGTAGACGTTGTACCGATGATGTGATCGTTGACACTGATGAAGACTCAATGTTATCTTCAGAAGTGCCAGGCAAGCAAAACCCCCTTGTTCATTCCGATACAATCCTACTCTCTCGCTCGTGCTCTCTTTTACTGCATTAGGACAACAACGATTCAACTGTTACATGCTGCGGTAGTTGAACCCCTTTATCCTCTGCATGACCTATCATTGCCACAGTAAATAGATGAAACCCACTAGCATGAGTAGGAGTTGTTTGAGCCCTGTTGTGCCTACTCATTCATGCTTGTTTGTCATGCCTGCTACTGCTTAGAGTTGAGTCAGGTCTGATTCATCGGGGATGAATCAGAGGCGTGTGAACATGTCCTACTATGTGTGAGCTAAGTGTGTGAACACGATTTGGTAAAGGTAGCGGTGAGAGGCCATGTAGGAGTACATGGTGGGTTGTCTCATTGCAGCCGTCCTCAGGAACTGAGTTCTGTGTTTGTGATCCATGATTCAGCTACTACCACGCATTGGGCCCGAAACCAATGGACCCTCTCGGCTTCTTGATCACCCTTGTCCTCTGTCCAGGAGTTGCAAGTAGTTTCTGGTGTTTGTAGTATGCTGGAGGCCGTGCGCAGCGCTGACCGTAGGGGTGGGCTGTGATGCGGTAGGCACGTGGCCGGGTAAACCGGGCGCCCGTTTGGTGTCACGGAACCCTGTTCACATTGTTTGGGGCTGTGAGCGAAACTCCGGCCGGATCTCCTCATGGATGGAACCCGAATAGGCGATAAACCTGGACTAGAGACTTGAGTGTTTAGGTAGGCCGTGGCCGACACCCACGTTGGGCTTCCGCTTGAAGGTTGCCGAGTACATGTCGTGTAAACGGCGGTAAGTGGTGAGAGCGTGTGTGAAGAAGTACACCCCTGCAGGGTTAGCATCATCTATTCGAATAGCCGTGTCCGCGGAAAAGGACTTCTGGGTTGCTTATATCAGTTCATAGACAAGTGAAAGTGGATACTCTAAAATACGCAAGATAAGCGTGAGTGCTATGGATGGCGTTCTCGTAGGGAGACGGGAGCGGATCCATAGTGGTGTATTGATATGGTGAATATGTGGACTCGCGTGCGCCACCTCAAAAGAGTCGCTTGCAGTCGTAGTTTAGGATAGCCACCGAGTCAAAGCTGGCTTGCTGCAGTTAAACCCCACCACCCCTTTGTTGATAATGATGCATATGTAGATAGATCTGATGTAAGTCTTGCTGGGTACATTTGTACTCACGTTTGCCTATTTTATGTTTTGCAGAGAGACTTCAGTCTCAGTAGTAGTTCCGCGTGGACTTCGACGTTTAGCTTGATACCTCAGCTACGATCTTGTGCCTCGGCAGGATTTGGTAGATAGTCAGGCTTCTCAGCCTTTTTCATTTATAGATGTCTGTACTCAGACATGATAGCTTCCGCTTGTGCTTTGATTTGTATGCTCTGATTGTTGGGTCATGAGACCCATGTTTGTAATATCTCGCTCCTCGGAGCCTATTGAATAAACTACTTGAGTCGTAGAGTCATTTTGTGATGCCATGTTGTATTGCACATATCGAGCATATTGTGTGTATGTTATTGAAATGCTTGGTATGTGTGGGATCTGACTACCTAGTTGTTTATCTTTAGTAGCCTCTCTTACCGGGAAATGTCTCCTAGTGTTACCGCTGAGCCATGGTAGCTTTCTACTGCTCTGGAACACTTAGGCTCGCCGGCATGTGTCCTTCTTCGTTCCTGTGTCTGTCCCTTCGGGGAAATGTCACGCATTGAGTATCGGAGTCCTGTTAGCCCGCTACAGCCCGGTTTACCGGAGTCCTGCTAGCCCAGTGCTACAGCCCGGACCCACTTGCTGATGACCGACACGTTCGAAGCTGGGTCATGGATGCCTGTCCCTGTAAGTCTGTGCCACTTTGGGTTTATGACTAGTCATGTCAGCCCGGGCTCCTTATCATATGGATGCTAGCGACACTATCATATACGTGAGCCAAAAGGCGCAAACGGTCCCGGGCAAAGGTAAGGCGACACCCGTGGGGATACCGTGCGTGAGGCCGCAAAGTGATATGAGGTGCTACAGGCTAGATCGATGTGACATCGAGTCGGGGTCCTGACAATATGACTGGATGGCTTGTTTCATGGCAGGCCAGGCAAATAAGGCCTTAATTCTCTGATATGTGCCTTGGAACCCTGAGTGGCCCCCAGTTCCACTACTATGCAGTGCTAGCATAATTTCCTGGTGTGCTTCAGTATTATGGCCTAGCCAAATTCTATCCTTATATCTAATAATTCCATTATGCAGAACATAGCCTTTGTCATTTCTACCAGAGAAAGCCAATTCTTGGAGAAGTTCATTGTCTGCTGAATGAGTTTGATATCCTTCGGCAACAACTGACAACCACTTGGGGGTGCAGAAGGAAATTGCAGACAGTTCCATGGGAGCAGGTGGTCTGGACAGAGCATCAGCTGCAGTATTTTCCAATCCTTTCTTGTACACAATAGTGTACTGTAGTCCAAGCAATTTGAGAAATGCTTTCTGTTGCATGGGGCTGGACATTTTCTGATCTTGCAAGTGAACCAAGCTTCTGTGATCCGTAGCAATAGTGAAGGGAGCATGCTGCAAGTATGATTTCCATTTTTTCACAGCCAGTAATATTGCTAAACACTCCTTTTCATATGTGGACAATGCCTGAGATTTAGGGCTCAGAGCTTTGCCGAGATAGGAAATGGGGTGGCCTTCTTGCATCAACACAGCACCAATGCCACTGTTGCTGGCATCTGTTTCCACAATAAATTCTTTCTTGAAATTTGGGAGGGCCAACACTGGGGCTATGGCCAAAGCATCTTTCAAATGCATAAAGGCAGCCTGAGTAGTTGGTGTCCAAGCAAACACCATATCCTTTTTCAGTAGGTCAGATAGACTCATGCTAATGATCCCATAATTTTTAATAAATCTCCTGTAATATCTAGTAAGTCCAAGGAATTCTCTGATATCTCTTGCAGTAAGAGGTACTGGCCACTCCTGAACAGCTCTGATCTTGTAAGGGTATGTGTGAACTCCCTTGCCACTGATGACATGACCCAAATATTCTAGTTCTGACTGAGAAAAAGTGCACTTAGAGTATTTCACAAACAGCTGGTTGTTCTGCAGAATTGTGAACACCTCTTCCAAGTGTGCTAGGTGTTGTTCCAAAGTCTCACTGAATATGAGGATGTCATCCATGAAAATCAGTACACACTTTCTTAACAAATGAGCAAAGAGTGCATTCATTGCAGCTTGAAAGGTTGCTGGTGCATTTGTAAGTCCAAATGGCATAACCTTAAATTCATAGAGACCATGATGTGTTTTGAATGTTGTTTTATATTCTTCCCCCTCCACTAATCTTATCTGGTGGTATCCAGATCTAGGGTCTAGTTTAGTAAAGTAAGTTGCTCCTGCTAATTCATCCAAGAGCTCTTCAACTACAGGCATAGGATACTTGTGCTGCACAGTAACTGAATTGAGCTGTCTATAATCCACACATAATCGCCAACTCCCATCTTTTTTTCTGACTAACAATGCTGGAGAAGCAAATGGGCTGGTGCTCTCTTGAATGACTCCTTGTTGTAGCATGGTAGAGATCTGCTGCTCAATTTCACTCTTCTGCATAGGATTGTATCTGTAGGGCTTGTTGTTGACAGGTTTAGCTCCTGGTAACAGGGGAATCTGGTGATCAAATGATCTGTGTGGGGGAAATGTATCAGGTGTATTGAACAGCTACTTATGTTTGTCCAAAATGGATTGAACTGAAGGAGGTATCAGGTCCTTAGTTGCTGGGGCTTCTACAATGTGACACAGCTGAATTACTTGTTCCACAGCTCTTGTATTGAGCAAGCCTTGTAAGTGTTTCCCTGAAATGGCTGTGCAAGAGGTGAGCTTGTCTATGACTCCTCTCAATGTAATTCTCACACCCTGGTACTTAAACCTCATTACTTTTTTCCTCCAGTCTACCCACATGGGGCTCATTGTTTCGAGCCATTGCATTCCCAAGATAATGTCGTATGTGCCAAGAGGAAGCACTTTTAGGGATGTGTTGAAGGAGTTGTTCTGACAGAACCACTGAAGATTTGGCACCTATTTGTTGCACTGCAATGTTCCACCATTAGCAATAGTAACTTTGGCTGCAGCAATTTCCTCCACTGCACAGTGTAATTCTTGTACTAGATCAGCACTGATGAAATTTGTGGAGCTGCCTGAATCAACCAGGATCAGGAGTTGTCTTTTCCCCACCATGCCCTGCAGTTTAATACTTTCTTTAGAAGAGGTTCTTGTTGTTGCATGAACCGATAGTTTCATGCAAGCATCAGTGTCAGTATTCTTTGGCCCAGTAGTCTGTGGTGTGTCCACTTTCGATTCAGACTCACTGTCAGGGATCTCAGACATCTGAAGAGCCTCTATGAGTTCTTCCAGTACATGCAGTTGCACTGTTTGAGGACACTTGTGGCTAGGACTGTACTTTTCTCCACACTTGAAACACTCACCCCGTGCTCTGCGTTGGGCCCGTAAAGAATCCACTCTGTCAGTTTGTTTGGGACGCTCATCAACACTTTTGACAGTAGGTGCTGCACCCATAAGTCCTTCATGCACATAAGGTTTGGAGTGCCAACGCTTGCTCGATCTGTATGTGTCCTCGGCCAGCAGAGCTTCTTGTGTTTGAGCCAAGGAATAAGCCAAATCCACTGAGGTAGGTTGTTGTAACTTGACTGGAGCACGAATGACAGGTTTCAACCCTTCCACAAACCGATTGATGAAGAAGGTCTCATCATATGAGTGATTGTACACTAGCATTTTGTGCATTTGCTCCTCAAATGTGTGTGCATAGCTGTCGACTAAATCATGTTATTTCAGAGAGAAAAACACATCGATGTCTCAAGAGTACTTGTTCCTGTTAAATTTTGCATAGACAACCACCCACAGTGCTGCCCAACTGTCAATATTGTGCATTGCTTCATAGGTTTGCAACCATAATGCCGCATTTCCTGCAAAATGCGTTGTCGCAAAATCGACCCATAACTCAGGCTTGACATTGTACATGCGAAAATATTTCTTGCATTGTTTCTTCCACCACTTGGGGTTCTCTCCTTCAAACTTGAGGAAATCAGATCGCAAAATACGAGCAAAAAATTTCCCAGGAGTGTACTGGAACTGAGATTTCAGCGATCCGTCGCAGTCCTCATACTCATCAGACAGTTCTTCCTGGAAGTGAGCCTCGGATTTGGAATGCTCACCGCGGTTTCGATGCTGAGATGGTACCCGGCGACTCCTGATGTCGTGTCCTGACTGCTGTTGAGCAGCCCCCTGTCGATTTGTAAGTTGTGGCTCTATCCGTGCGGTCAACGAGTCCTAGGACTGCGTTGTGTGTGGCGGCTGCTCCATGGTGTCGACGCGGCGGACGATCCCCTCCAGAGACTTTCTCATCTCCGCCACAGTCGCATCGAGGGAGTTGTGCGCGGCGAGCACGTGACCCAGTGTTGACTCTGTGCGGGCCAGCGACCCTGTGGTCGTTGTGGCCAGCGCGTCGAAGGCCTTGGCCGAGGAGGAGGCATACTTGTCGAAGGAGTCCTGGAGTACATCCAATAGCTCCGTCGTCTTCGCGCCCGCCTCCGAGACCGCCTTGCTCTGCAGGATTGTCGCTTGAACGAGCTGCTGCAGCTCCGCCAAGGTGAGCTCCGCGGCCGCCATGCGCGCCGAGAGGTTAGGCTTGGCCGAACGAGCCGTCGTGGTTCTCTTCGATCTACTCGACCTAGCGCAGGTACACCGAGGTGTTTTGCGCGAGATCGCCCGAGGGGATCCGCACCTTTTGCCAGGAATTACAAGCCGATCGAAGGATTGATCGCGAGATCTGGATGAAAATTTTCGGATCAGAGGAAGCAGATCGATACACGGCTCTGAGTACCAAATGCTACGTTCCCGTAGCACCTCCCTGCGTCTCGCCGGGATCTGGATCTCGAACCAAAAAAATAGTCTCAGGGGAAGAGAGAACTTGGAGGAGGGGAAGGAACAGGGAGGAAAGCTTTGATAGGAATAATGTTCTGATTACAATTCGATAGTCTCCTTCACGCACACATGCAACTATAAGTACTTGCTATTACAAGCCACTTGGGCCAAGACGGCCCACCGCGCAATCGCCCCTCTTGTGCAGGGTCCAGGTTGTTGCACGTAGTGCACTTCTTTATTCGATCAAAGTTTGCTAAGAAGTGACTACCATTGCATGTGCTGCTCGATGACACGCAGAAACCTCCTCTTGTCCTGATTTGTTTGTTGCACACCTATGGCGCTCATGGTAATGGCAGGGGAGCGCGGTGACAAGACCTCCGTTGTTGCGCGTGGACGGCGGCACAGGGGAAATAGCGAGGATGTGCTCTAAGACGACACTTACCGCAACACATTGTGATTACGGTGGTGCTTTGAACGATGCATCTATGCCTAAATTTGCTGTTCCATGGAAACACATGAGCAAACAATGTCATCCAAGGCCATGTCTGTGTTTAGCGCACTACAGTTGAACCGTTTTCATGGGACGTCCAAGGTAGCCAGATGAGATGATGACCGTGTCATCTTCCCTGTCCACCATGAGACGGACGAACCATGGACTCAGCCATCCGGTAACACCCCATAGACGTCGAACGAATATTACAAACAACCGTCGGTAAATCATCAGGATCAACTTAGCACCGCATGTGGTGCTCCCTCGCCGACACCCGGACACCACCCCCTCCTGTCCCGATTTGTTTGTTGCACACCTATGGTACTCCCCAGTTCCATGTGCGCCAGAGACCTTTGTTTCCTTTCTTTTCCGCCGCGCTCCCCACGAGACGCCCTCTGCCCTTTTCACCCGGCCCTCCGTGCGGCGCGGCGAGAGACGAGAGGCGACGTGGTGCGGCGCGCCCCACCCGTGTCGCCGCCTGCTTTTTACCGGAGGAGGCATGCGTTCAACCCCCCCGGTCGCAGCAACGTCCACTCGCGGTCCGTCCGCCGGCCCAGGCCGGCGGAGGCACCCAACGTGGCGCCTTCGCTATCGCCGCGTCGTCCTCGCCGCATACCACCGCTGGTTAAAGCCGCGGGGCCGGCCGCTCACATGCGTGCGCATCAGGATTCCGGCGTGGGGTTCCCCGTACCGCCTGTGGCTGGAACAGTGGGTGGTACGGGGGCCGGGGTCGCTTCGATGCGGTCCATGGCGTTTCGGATCGAATCCAGCGCTAGCTCCAGCTTTCGCGGGGACAGCGTTGTTGGCTTGTCCACGCGTGCATATGCCGCTGCCGCGCGTCGCTAGCTACAAATCGGTGGATGCGGGTAGCCCTCCTCCACACACTTGTCGCGCGCGTGCGCGGGTTGCCGTCGTATTATGTATGGTCGTTCGTTCCAGCCAGCGCACCGGTTTCGCCCCGTTTGGAGAGTGGAGCCAGATGCAACGATGGATACGCACGGGTGAGGGCAGACCTGCGAACTGAGTCGGGTTCGAGTGATTTTGCTAGGCATAGCTTAATTTATACTCCCTCCATCCGAAAATACTTTCATAAAACTGGATATAAATGGATGTATCAGAACTAAAATATATTTAGATACATCTATTCCTCGGACAAGTATTTCCGGATGAAGGGACTAGTAGTTTGAAATTCGAGCGATCTTAAACTAAATGATATTTAAGTTCGACCTATAGAAAGTGGCTCGTGCTCATCTTGTAACGATTTTAAGTTACAGTTTTCGACTCGGGTTAAAGTACGAGTAGATCTCACACACCTCATGAGCTTTGGGTTTTTCTTGTAGCCCTAACGAGGGCAACTCAACTCCAATATTGTGCATAAAACAAAACAAAAAAAACCGTACGTGGACACATATGGGCCCAGTATACCAAATAAAATAAAGAACACTATCTACATTCAATAGTTTAATATTTATATATATCAATCGTCCCTTGTCTTGGAAAAAGCTCGGAGTATAGAAAGTCGAACTAGAAATAGATGAGTATCGAATGAATGGATGCTCTGAGATAGATCATAGTAGAACGAGAAAAGAAATTTTGATGAATGCTACTTATGTTAGTTTGAACACAAAACTTAGAAATTTCCCAGCAAAATGCGTGTGGGCACAACAGATTTCGCTCCTATGCGCTCATCCCTTGCTTGCTTTTGGACAATAGGTTCCCGCGCACTAGATTAGGATTACAGTGAGGCACACTCCGGTACAAACAATGCCAAATCAACGAATAGCCCTTTGACTCTAAAGCAGTTGCTTCATCGGACATGGACATGTGTCCCACATCCTACACTTCACCAGAATCTGCCTGGACTTGCATGTTACCGATGGGTGTGAGGTCAGTCCAACCTCGTGGTCGTTGCGGCGCGGCGCGAACGATGGGGAGCTGCCGATGCTGGCATTGGTCACAACCGCCACCGTTTGCGCCTCCTCCACTTCCGTGATGGTACAATGCACCGAGGAGCTTGACCTCCGAGGAATAAGGCCGCCAACCGGTCTCGGAGCCCGGCCACAGCATGGGCTCCTCACCACTAACGTTGGGCCTCCTCTAGAAGGATATGCCATTATTTGTACCGTAAAGATATTAGTATTTATCTTGGGCGTTAAGCCATATAAATCGATTTGGGCAACAAGTCATGTAACCCTACCCCTTATCCACATACATAAGGGAAGGTACGAGCCTCTCAAGGGGGCATCCACAGATCCAATCTCATACGAGACAATCAATACAATGACATGTAAGATGTAAGGTATTACCTCACCACGAGGGCCTAAATCTGGGTAAAACTCACGTTCTGTGTCTACCCTAATCTGATTCTTTCTATGTGCTCCGCCCTACGAGAAACCCTATGCAGGATCCGTCGGTTTGTGCACTGTTAGTTGCCGCACTAGGTAGGGGATGGCACACATAGATCAATATTTTTAGATGAGTTTTCCTCTTCAATGTAAAGTTTCGACTGCGGCATCTGATGGTCGATCAAATTATTTAGTCACCGGGCATTATTTAGTCACGTACTCGTAAGAGAGCTTTCAAACAAAGATCAAACTTAAATTATTACAATGTTGATGGGTGGCCTCCCATTAAGCGCCAACTTTTAGGTTGCTTAGCTCAACCTTTTACCTTTCAATGTAGTATTAGACCTCCGGTGTCCTAAGTTTTGTTGGGGAACATAGTAATTTTAAAAAAAATTATACACACACACATGATTATGGTGATGCATAGCAACAAGAGGAGAGAGTGTGTCCACGTACCCTTGTAGACCGAAAGCGGAAGCGTTATGACAATGCGGTTGATGTAGTCGTACGTCTTCACGATTCGACCGATCCAAGTACCGAACGCATGGCACCTCCGAGTTCAGCACACGTTCAGCTCGATGACGTCCCACGAGCTCCGATCCAGCAAAGCTTTGCGGGAGAGTTCCGTCAGCACGACGGCGTGATGACGGTGTTGATGATGCTACCGATGCAGGGCTTCGCCTAAGCACCACTACGATATTACCGAGGTGGAATATGGTGGAGGGGGGCACCGCACACGGCTAAGAGATCAATGATCAATTATTGTGTCTCCAAGGGGTGCCTCCCTCCCCGTATATAAAGGAGTGGAGGAGGGGGAGGGCCGACCCTCTCTATGGCGCGCCCTAGGAGAGTCCTACTCCCACTGGGGAGTAGGATTCCCCCTTTCCTAGTAGAACTAGGAGCCCTTCCAAGTAGTAGGAGTAGGAGAGAAGGAAAGGGAAAAGAGAAGAGAAGGAAGGAGGGGGCGCCGCCCCTCCCCCTAGTCCAATTCGGACTAAGCCTTGGGGGGCGTGCAGCCTCCCCTCTCTCTTTCCCCTAAAACCCAATAAGGCCCATATACTCCCCGACGAATTCCCGTAACTCCCCGGTACTCCGAAAAATATCCGAATCACTCGAAACCTTTCCGATGTCCGAATATAGTCGTCCAATATATCGATCTTTACGTCTCGACCATTTCAAGACTCCTCGTCATGTTCCCGATCTCATCCGGGACTCCGAACTACCTTCGGTACATCAAAACACATAAACTCATAATACAAATCGTCACCGAACGTTAAGCGTGCGAACCCTACGGGTTCGAGAACTATGTAGACTGTTGGAAATATGCCCTAGAGGCAATAATAAAAATGATTATTATTATATTTCCTTGTTCATGATAATTGTCTTTTATTCATGCTATAATTGTGTTATCCGGAAATCGTAATACATGTGTGAATGCATAGACACCAACATGTCCCTAGTAAGCCTCTAGTTGACTAGCTCGTTGATCAACAGATGGTCATGGTTTCCTGAATATGGACATTGGATGTCATTGATAACGAGATCACATCATTAGGAGAATGATGTGATGGACAAGACCCAATCCTAAACATAGCACAAGATCGTATAGTTCGTTTGCTAGAGTTTTTCCAATGTCAAGTATCTTTTCCTTAGACCATGAGATCGTGTAACTCCCGGATACTGTAGGAGTGCTTTGGGTGTACCAAACGTCACAACGTAACTGGGTGACTATAAAGGTATACTACGGGTATCTCCGAAAGTGTCTGTTGGGTTGACACGGATCAAGACTGGGATTTGTCACTCCATATGACGGAGAGGTATCTCTGGGCCCACTTGGTAATGCATCATCATAATGAGCTCAAAGTGACCAAGTGTCTGGTCATGGGATCATGCATTACGGTACGAGTAAAGTGACTTGCCGGTAACGAGATTGAACGAGGTATTGGGATACCGACGATCGAATCTCGGGCAAGTAACGTACCGATTGACAAAGGGAATTGTATACGGGGTTGCTTGAATCCTCGACATCGTGGTTCATCCGATGAGATCATCGAGGAGCATGTGGGAGCCAACATGGGTATCCAGATCCCGCTGTTGGTTATTGACCGGAGAGTCGTCTCGGTCATGTCTACATGTCTCCCGAACCCGTAGGGTCTACACACTTAAGGTTCGGTGAAGCTAGGGTTGTAGAGATATGAGTATGCAGTAACCCGAAAGTTGTTCGGAGTCCCGGATGAGATCCCGGACATCACGAGGAGTTCTAAAATGGTCCGGAGGTGAAGAATTATATATAGGAAGTGCAGTTTCGGCCATCGGGAGAGTTTCGGGGGTCAACGGTATTGTACCGGGACCACCGGAAGGGTCCCGGGGGGTCCATCGGGTGGGGCCACCCATCCCGGAGGGCCCCATGGGCTGAAGTGGGGAGGGAACCAGCCCATAGTGGGTTGGTGCGCCCCCCCTTGCCCCCCCATGCGCCTAGGGTTGGGAACCCTAGGGGAGGGGGCGCCTCCACTTGCCTTGGGGGGCACTCCACCCCCTTGGCCGCCGCCCCCCCTAGGAGATCCCATCTCCTAGGGCTGGTGCACCCCCTAGGGGGCCTATATAAAGGGGGGGGAGGGAGGGCAGCCGCACCCTTGAAGCCTTGGCGCCTCCCTCTCCCCTCCTACACCTCTCCCTCTCGCAGAAGCTCGGCGAAGCCCTGCTGCGGTGACTGCTACATCCACCACCACGCCGTCGTGCTGCTGGATCTTCATCAACCTCTCCTCCCCCCTTGATGGATCAAGAAGGAGGAGACGTCACGCTGACCGTACGTGTGTTGAACGCGGAGGTGCCGTCCGTTCGGCGCTAGGATCTCCGGTGATTTGGATCACGACGAGTACGACTCCCTCATCCCCGTTCTTTGAACGCTTCCGCTCGCGATCTACAAAGGTATGTAGATGCATCCGATTACTCGTTGCTAGATGAACTCATAGATGGATCTTGGTGAAAACGTAGGAATTTTTTTGTTTTCTGCAACATTCCCCAACAGTGGCATCATGAGCTAGGTCTATGCGTAGTTCTGTTTGCACGAGTAGAACACAATTTGTTGTGGGCGTAGATGTTGTCAACTTTCTTGCCACTACTAGTCTTATTTTGCTTCAGCGGTATTGTGGGATGAAGCGGCCCGGACTAACCTTACACGTACGCTTACGTGAGACCGGTTCCACCGACTGACATGCACTAGTTGCATAAGGTGGCTGGCGGGTGTCTGTCTCTCCCACTTTAGTTGGAGCGGATTCGACGAAAAGGGTCCTTATGAAGGGTAAATAGAAGTTGACAAATCACGTTGTGGCTTTAACGTAGGTAAGAAAACGTTCTTGCTAGAACCCTCTTGCAGCCACGTAAAACTTGCAACAACAATTAGATGACGTCTAACTTGTTTTTGCAGCAAGTGTTTTGTGATGTGATATGGCCAAAGTTGTGATGAATGATGAATGATATATGTGATGTATGAGATCATGTTCTTGTAATAGGAATCAGGACTTGCATGTCGATGAGTATGACAACCGGCAGGAGCCATAGGAGTTGTCTTTATTTTTTTGTATGACCTGCGTGTCATTGAGAAACGCCATGTAAATTACTTTACTTTATTGCTAAACGTGTTAGCCATAGTAGTAGAAGTAATAGTTGACGAGCAACTTCATGGAGACACGATGATGGAGATCATGGTGTCATGCCGGTGACAAGATGATCATGGAGACCCAAGATGGAGATCAAAGGAAGCTATATGATACTGGCCATATCATGTCACTATTATTTGATTGCATTGATGTTTATCATGTTTTTGCATCTTGTTTACTTAGAATGACGGTAATAAATAAGATGATCCCTCATAATAATTTCAAGAAAGTGTTCCCCCTAACTATGCACCGTTGCGACAGTTCGTTGTTTTGAAGCACCACGTGATGATCGGGTGTGATAGATTCCAACGTTCACATACAATGGGTGTAAGACAGATTTACACATGCAAACACTTAGGTTGACTTGACGAGCCTAGCATGTACAGACATGGCCTCAGAATACAGAAGACCGAAAGGTCGAGCATGAGTCGTATAGAAGATACGATCAACATGAAGATGTTCACCAATGTTGACTAGTCTGTCTCACGTGATGATCGGATACGGCCTAGTTAACTCGGATCATGTTATACTTAGATGACTGGAGGGATGTCTATCTGAGTGGGATTTCATTGAATAATTTGATTAGATGAACTTAATTATCATGAACTTAGTCTAAAATCTTTACAACATGTATTGTAGATCAAATGGCCAATGTTGTCCTCAACTTCAACGCATTCCTAGAGAAAACCAAGCTGAAAGACGATGGCAGCAACTATACGGACTGGGTCCGGAACCTGAGGATCATCCTCATAGCTGCCAAGAAAGATTATGTCCTACAAGCACCACTAGGTGAAGCACCTGCTCTCCCTGCAGAACAAGATGTTATGAACGCTTGGCAGACACATGCTGATGATTACTCCCTCGTTCAGTGCGGCATGCTTTACAGCTTAGAACCGGGGCTCCAAAAGCATTTTGAGAGACACGGAGCATATGAGATGTTCGAAGAGCTAAAAATGGTTTTTCAAGCTCATGCCCGGGTCGAGAGATATGAAGTCTACGACAAGTTCTTCAGCTGTAAGATGGAGGAAAACAGTTCTGTCAGTGAGCACATACTCACTATGTCTGGGTTACATAACCGCTTGACTCAGCTGGGAGTTAATCTCCCGGATGACGCGGTCATTGACAGAATCCTTCAGTCGCTTCCACCGAGCTACAAGAGCTTTGTGATGAACTTCAATATGCAGGGGATGGAAAAGACCATTCCTGAAGTATTTGCAATGCTGAAATCAGCAGAGGTAGAAGTCAAAAAGGAACATCAAGTGTTGATGGTGAATAAAACCACTAAGTTCAAGAAAGGCAAGGGTAAGAAGAACTTCAAGAAGGACGGCAAGGGAGTTGTCGCGCCCGGTAAGCAAGCTGCCGGGAAGAAGCCAAAGAATGGACCCAAGCCCGAGACTGAGTGTTTTTATTGCAAGGGAAGTGGTCACTGGAAGAGGAACTACCCCAAATACTTAGCGGACAAGAAGGCCGGCATCACGAAAGGTATATGTGATATACATGTAATTGATGTGTACCTTACCAGTACTCGTAGTAGCTCCTGGGTATTTGATACCGGTGCGGTTGCTCACATTTGTAACTCAAAGCAGGAGCTGCGGAATAAGCGGAGACTAGCGAAGGACGAGGTGACGATGCACGTCGGGAATGGTTCCAAGGTCGATGTGATCGCCGTCGGCACGCTACCTCTACATTTAGCTACGGGATTAGTTTTAAACCTCAATAATTGTTATTTAGTGCCAGCTTTGAGCATGAACATTGTATCAGGATCTCGTTTAATACGAGATGGCTACTCATTTAAATCTGAGAATAATGGTTGTTCTATTTATATGAGAGATATGTTTTATGGTCATGCTCCGATGGTGAATGGTTTATTCTTAATGAATCTCGAGCGTAATGCTACACATATTCATAGTGTGAATACCAAAAGATGTAGGGTTGATAATGATAGTCCCACATACTTGTGGCACTGCCGCCTTGGTCACATAGGTGTCAAACGCATGAAGAAGCTCCATGCAGATGGACTTTTAGAGTCTCTTGATTACGAATCATTTGACACGTGCGAACCATGCCTCATGGGTAAAATGACCAAGACTCTGTTCTCAGGAACAATGGAGCGAGCAACCAACTTATTGGAAATCATACATACTGATGTGTGCGGTCAAATGAGTGTTGAGGCTCGCGGTGGCTATCGTTATGTTCTCACCCTCACTGATGACTTGAGTAGATATGGGTATGTCTATTTAATGAAACACAAGTCTGAGACCTTTGAAAAGTTCAAGGAATTTCAGAGTGAGGTTGAGAATCAACGTGACAGAAAAATCAAGTTCTTGCGATCAGATCGTGGGGGAGAATATTTGAGTCACGAATTTGGCACACACTTAAGAAAATGTGGAATAGTTTCACAACTCACGCCGCCTGGAACACCTCAGCGTAATGGTGTGTCCGAATGTCGTAATCGCACTCTATTAGATATGGTGCGATCTATGATGTCTCTTACCGATTTACCGCTATCATTTTGGGGCTATGCTTTAGAGACTGCCGCATTCACTTTAAATAGGGCTCCGTCGAAATCCGTTGAGACGACACCGTATGAATTATGGTTTGGGAAGAAACCTAAGCTGTCATTTCTAAAAGTTTGGGGATGTGATGCTTATGTCAAGAAACTTCAACCTGAAAAGCTCGAACCCAAGTCGGAAAAATCCGTCTTCATAGGATACCCTAAAGAAACTATTGGGTATACCTTCTACCTCAGATCCGAAGGCAAGATCTTTGTTGCCAAGAATGGATCCTTTCTAGAGAAAGAGTTTCTCTCAAAAGAAGTAAGTGGGAGGAAAGTAGAACTTGATGAAGTATTACCTCTTGAACCGGAAAGTGGCGCAACTCAAGAAAATGTTCCTGAGGTTCCTGCACCGACTAGAGAGGAAGTTAATGATGATGATCATGAAACTTCAGATCAAGTTGCTACTGAACTTCGTAGGTCCACAAGGACACGTTCCACACCAGAGTGGTACGGCAACCCTGTCTTGGAAATCATGTTGTTAGACAACGGTGAACCTTCGAACTATGAAGAAGCGATGGCGGGCCCGGATTCTGACAAATGGCTGGAAGCCATGAAATCCGAGATAGGATCCATGTATGAAAACGAAGTATGGACTTTGACTGACTTGCCCGTTGAGCGGCGAGCCATAGAAAATAAATGGATCTTTAAGAAGAAGACAGACGCGGATGGTAATGTGACCATCTATAAAGCTTGACTTGTCGCTAAGGGTTATCGACAAGTTCAAGGGGTTGACTACGATGAGACTTTCTCACCCGTAGTGAAGCTGAAGTCCGTCCGAATCATGTTAGCAATTGCCGCATTCTATGATTATGAGATATGTCAAATGGACGTCAAAATGGCATTCCTTAATGGTTTCCTTAAGGAAGAATTGTATATGATGCAACCGGAAGGTTTTGTCGATCCTAAGAATGCTGACAAGGTGTGCAAGCTCCAACGCTCGATTTATGGGCTGGTGCAAGCATCTCGGAGTTGGAACATTTGCTTTGATGAGATGATCAAAGCGTTTGGGTTTATGCAGACTTATGGAGAAGCCTGCATTTACAAGAAAGTGAGTGGGAGCTCTGTAGCATTTCTCATATTATATGTAGATGACATACTTTTGATGGGAAATGATATAGAACTTTTGGACAGCATTAAGGCCTACTTGAATAAAAGTTTTTCAATGAAGGACTTTGGAGAAGCTGCTTATATATTAGGCATCAAGACCTATAGAGATAGATCAAGACGCCTCATAGGTCTTTCACAAAGCACATACCTTGATAAGATATTGAAGAAGTTCAATATGGATCAGTCTAAGAAGGGGTTCTTGCCTGTGTTGCAAGGTGTGAAATTGAGCTCAGCTCAATGTCCGACCACGACAGAAGATATAGAAGAGATGAGTGTCATCCCCTATGCCTCAGCCATAGGGTCTATTATGTATGCCATGCTGTGTACCGGCCTGATGTAAACCTTGCCGTAAGTTTGGTAGGAAGGTACCAAAGTAATCCCGGCAAGGAACACTGGACAGCGGTCAAGAATATCCTGAAGTACCTGAAAAGGACTAAGGACATGTTTCTCGTTTATGGAGGTGACAAAGAGCTCGTCGTAAAGGGTTACGTCGACGCTAGCTTCGACACAGATCTGGATGACTCTAAGTCACAAACCGGATACGTGTATATGTTGAATGGTGGAGCAGTAAGCTGGTGCAGCTGTAAGCAAAGCATCGTGGTGGGATCTACATGTGAAGCGGAGTACATGGCAGCCTCGGAGGCAGCGCATGAAGCAATTTGGGTGAAGGAGTTCATCACCGACCTAGGAGTCATACCCAATGCGTTGGGGCCGATCAAACTCTTCGGTGACAACACTGGAGCTATTGCACTTGCCAAGGAGCCCAGGTTTCACAAGAAGACCAGGCACATCAAGCGTCGCTTCAACTCCATTCGTGAAAATGTTCAAGATGCAGACATAGATATTTGTAAAGTACATACGGATCTGAATGTCGCAGATCCGTTGACTAAACCTCTCCCTAGGGAAAAACATGATCAACACCAGAACTCTATGGGTGTTCGATTCATCACAATGTAACTAGATTATTGACTCTAGTGCAAGTGGGAGACTGTTGGAAATATGCCCTAGAGGCAATAATAAAAAGGATTATTATTATATTTCCTTGTTCATGATAATTGTCTTTTATTCATGCTATAATTGTGTTATCCGGAAATCGTAATACATGTGTGAATGCATAGACACCAACATGTCCCTAGTAAGCCTCTAGCTGACTAGCTCGTTGATCAACAGATGGTCATGGTTTCCTGACTATGGACATTGGATGTCATTGATAACGAGATCACATCATTAGGAGAATGATGTGATGGACAAGACCCAATCCTAAACATAGCACAAGATCGTATAGTTCATTTGCTAGAGTTTTTCCAATGTCAAGTATCTTTTCCTTAGACCATGAGATCGTGTAACTCCCGGATACCATAGGAGTGCTTTGGGTGTACCAAACATCACAACATAACTGGGTGACTATAAAGGTATACTACGGGTATCTCCGAAAGTGTCTGTTGGGTTGACACGGATCAAGACTGGGATTTGTCACTCCGTATGACGGAGAGGTATCTCTGGGCCCACTCGATAATGCATCATCATAATGAGCTCAAAGTGACCAAGTGTCTGGTCACGGGATCATGCATTACGGTACGAGTAAAGTGACTTGCCGGTAACGAGATTGAATGAGGTATTGGGATACAGACGATCGAATCTCGGGCAAGTAACGTACCGATTGACAAAGGGAATTGTATACGGGGTTGCTTGAATCCTCAACATCGTGGTTCATCCGATGAGATCATCGAGGAGCATGTGGGAGCCAACATGGGTATCCAGACCCCGCTGTTGGTTATTGACCGGAGAGTTGTCTCGGTCATGTCTACATGTCTCCCGAACCCGTAGGGTCTACACACTTAAGGTTCGGTGACGCTAGGGTTGTAAAGATATAAGTATGCAGTAACCCGAAAGTTGTTCGGAGTCCCGGATGAGATCCGGACGTCACGAGGAGTTCCGGAATGGTCCGGAGGTGAAGAATTATATATAGGAAGTGCAGTTCGGCCATCGGGAGAGTTTCTGGGGTCAACGGTATTGTACCGGGACCACCAGAAGGGTCCCCGGGGGTCCGCCGGGTGGGGCCACCCATCCCGGAGGCCCCATGGGCCGAAGTGGGGAGGGAACCAGCCCATAGTGGGCTGGTGCACCCCCCCTTGGGCCCCCCATGCGCCTAGGGTTGGGAACCCTAGGGGAGGGGGCGCCTCCACTTGCCTTGGGGGGCACTCCACCCCCTTGGCCGCCGCCCCCCTAGGAGATCCCATCTCCTAGGGCCGGCGCACCCCCTAGGGGGGACCTATATAAAGGGGGGAGGGAGGGCAGCCGCACCCCTGAAGCCTTGGCGCCTCCCTCTCCCCTCCTACACCTCTCCCTCTCGCAGAAGCTCGGCGAAGCCCTGCTGCGGTGACTGCTGCATCCACCACCACGCCGTCGTGCTGCTGGATCTTCATCAACCTCTCCTTCCCCCTTGCTGGATCAAGAAGGAGGAGACGTCACGCTGACCGTACGTGTGTTGAATGCGGAGGTGCCGTCCGTTTGGCGCTAGGATCTCCGGTGATTTGGATCATGACGAGTACGACTCCCTCATCCCCGTTCTTTGAATGCTTCCGCTCGTGATCTACAAAGGTATGTAGATGCATCCGATCACTCGTTGCTAGATGAACTCATAGATGGATCTTGGTGAAAATGTAGGAATTTTTTTTGTTTTCTGCAACGTTCCCCAACATAGACATGACCAAGACATGGTTCTGGTCAATAACCAATAGCGGAACCTGGATGCTCATATTGGCTCCCACATATTCTACGAAGATGTTTATCGGTCAAGCCGCATAACAACATATTTTGTTCCCTTTGTCATTGGTATGTTACTTGCCCAAGATTTGATCGTCGGTATCGCAATACCTAGTTCAATCTCATTACCGGCAAGTCTCTTTACTCGTTCTGTAATACATCATCCCGCAACTAACTCATTAGTTACAATTCTTGCAAGACTTATAGTGATGTGCATTACCGAGAGGGCCCAGAGATACCTCTCTGACAATCGGAGTGACAAATCCTAATCTTGAAATACGCCAACTCAACAAGTACCTTCGGAGACACCTGTAGAGCACCTTTATAATCATGCAGTTATGTTGTGACATTTGGTAGCACACAAAGTGTTCCTCTGGTAAACGGGAGTTGCATAATCTCATAGTCATAGGAACATGTATAAGTCATGAATAAAGCAATAGCAACATACTAAATGATCAAGTGCTAAGCTAACAGAATGGGTTAAGTCAATCACATCATTCTCTAATGATGTGATCCCATTAATCAAATGACAACTCATGTCTATGGCTAGGAAACTTAACCATCTTTGATTCAACGAGCTAGTCAACTAGAGGCATACTAGTGACACTCTTTTTGTCTATGTATTCACACATGTATCAAGTTTCCGGTTAATACAATTCTAGCATGAATAATAAACATTTATCATGAAATAAGGAAATAAATAATAACTTTATTATTGCCTCTAGGGCATATTTCCTTCAAGTTTTTCGTTACTTACCGCACATATTCGCTTCAGAGGTGGAATATATTTTTCTTTCTCTCCGGATTTCATCGGGAAGTATCTCACGATCACTTCGTCATATATTATGAAAGTTACCTTCCCTTCAACACAGTGCAAAGCTGCACCTGTGGTGTTCAAAATGGTCTCTCAAGAATAGTAGATAATTTTTCATCTTCAGGCATATCAAGTATACTCAGTTTATCCGAGCAGATGTAGTTCATGTCCTTCGTGACTGTAAGCACACGGGTTGGCGGCAATGGGTGTAGGGTTAGCAAGTGAAGAAACACAAGTATGGCTGGATGATTTCCCTGCTGATGTAACCCGTCTTCTAACCAGCATTTTTGCCGTGTCTTAAATGGAATACGAGTGTTCCATGTCAAAAAAATCATTAGGAATAATGTGTCCGTCCAATCTCAAGATCACGTCTTTGGTTGCTCCTATTTGTTTCTTCGTAGACTTGTCAGCCATCTGCAAAGTTATTCCTATCGGGATGCATTCTCCTAAATTCAACTTGCAATAAAGAGTTAAAGGCATAACGCTTAATTCGGCTCCAATATTGCAAAGAGCGTTATTTATATCGATATTACCTATGGAACAAAATATTGTCAGTATACTCGGGCCTCCGAGTTTAGCTGTTGTCTTTTCCTCAAAGGGATACTTCGTTATCATAGTCACATGTTCTTCTAAATTCATACTTCTTTTATTATTAATTATATCACGCATAAACATAGAAAAAGTAGGAATCTTCAATATATAAGTTATGTGCAAAGAAACTTTAAGACTCTTAATAGCCTTCAGTAAAGATGAATATAACTCATTATTCGAATGTGGTCTAATTTCCTTAGGGTAAGAGAGAGTTTTATTTGTTTTACCTATCTCTTTTTCTTTCTCCTTACCTTTGTCTTTATTTTTTTGTTACGTGACTGCTTTCACCTCTTGTTGGATATGGAGGCTTGCTGCTCTTCTCTAAGATAATTTTCCCTGTTCTTTTAGATTCTGGATCAGCATCCTCTTCATTATTATCGTTGTTACCATCAATGGTTTATGTTTTGGAATCAACTTGTTTTATTATTCTCCCCTTCTTCTTCATTACCTTGTGCATTTTGATGAGCTGGCTCTTCTTGGTCTTTGTCATTGTTGAGAAGTTCTTCATCTTCTTGAGTTTGTTGCTGACTTGCCCTCCTCTTCAATGCTTGTTCTTTCTCATACCACTCAGGCCCATTTGGGTCCTCCGTCACTTTACCACTTCGAGTACCAATGTCATTAAAAGAAACAAGGTTATCATTCTCAAGTTGGGCAAGAATTAAAAATTGAGTTTCAAAAATTTGCGAGCGTTTATCAAGATTGTTCATGGCATGACCTAAACCATCTAGTCACACAGGTAAGATATAACCTTTTCATTGTGATGAATACATCGCCTCATGTCTCTGTTGAAATCCTCTTGATGGTGCTTAAACCTATTCATTGTCTCCCTGGACTCATCTTCCGTCAATAGATATTAAATAGATCCATTTTTTCTTGAATAACTGGTTCAACAAGTTTACCTTTTTCTTGAGTCACCTCCCTAAATTCCTTCATGTCTTCAACATGATAGATTACCATGTGTTTAACTGGTTCCTCAATATCCCGTTACTCTTTAGCTGTCATAATTTCTTCTATAGGTGTTTTTCCTTCTTCTAGAATTAAAGCCACAAAATGTCCTCTTGCCCTTAAATCAAGAATGGATTTAGATTCATCATTGATTCCATGATAGAATATATGAAGTATAACATATTCAGCAAAACCATGATTAGGGAAAAGATTCAGGAGTTTAGAATATCTCCACCATGCAGTAAGATCCTTTCGGAATCTTGCAATTTTAGAGCAAGGGAAATTTTTAGCCATAAACGCTTGTGCATACATCTTGTAGATGGTTATGCTGCAATGTTGTAGCCTGTTACACTATTCTTCTGCTTCATCTTTCAGAGAAAACTTGAACAGTTTTGATAGAAAAAAACTATCGGGACACATCTTCATCCATACTTACTCTAAGCATAGAAGGAAGAATATTGAAAAACTAACAAACAAATTGTCTTCAACCCTACTTACTTATAGGCTGACTTGGCCCAGGAAACAAGGTTCTAATCCCTCCATCTACTGGTAGAAGGTCACTTCATATTTTTATGTCTAACTTTGACTCTTAATTTTACCGACAAAATGTGAGTCATATATTATAAAAAGTATGTCATTGGATGGACATTTCAAAGAACTTTTCCATAATGTATTTTTGATGAAATATAACCCATATTTTGTTAACCAAAATTATAAGTCAAAGTTGGACAAGAAAAACAAAGTGGCCCTGTATATAAAAATGGAGGGAGTAGTTTTATTTATTTTGAATTGAGGGGCGTGCCCGCGATATCATTTCATTTATAAAAGAAATCGATAAACAGGTTTAAGACATATAATCTCGAGGGACCCCAGAACAACATACCATGTCACCCCAGGGGGAAGAAAGGATCGACACCCACAACAGGAAGATAAAGCAAGATAGCACACACAGTAGGTAACCACATATCATTCCATCCAGTGCACAAATACCTCCAAACATACATAACACTGCTAAAACAGAACTCAAAAAGAAGAACACTACAGGAAACAATCCCTACTCCATCATCCTACTCCCCGTATTTTGGTCATCAGTGCCCATCTACTTCTCTTGTTGAAGAACCCGTTGGCAACATCAACGAGCAATGCCGCCATGGCTCGCGGCATAAGTTGCCCTTCTCTTTTCTGTAAACCAGCCCAATAAGACATCCAATAAGAAACTTGAAAGAATATCACACTAGGGTCATGCCGGTAAAAATGACGGAAAGTGGCAATGTTTCTTGTTTTCCACAAAGACCATAAAACTGTCGTTACCCCCACTGCCATAGTCTGCCATCTGTATTTTTCCTTAGGGAAACTCTCAACCCAACTGCTAAAATCTTCAATCTTGCAGAAAATATTGTGTACTCTGGTGACATCTCTAACGACCTACCAAATGAATCTAGCAACTACACATGTACAAATAAATGCTCCACTGTCTGAGGATGATCACAAAAGCTATAGTTCTTATCCTTACCTTTTCAGTTTCTTTTGGCCAAGTTATCTCTAGTTAGCACTCTATTTCTAAATACCAACCACATCAAAACTTTCACTTTCAAAGGTATCTTAGCGTACCATAGCTTTCTATGTTTCCAAACTACTTGATCAGTTTTTAGCGCCAAATATAAAGACCTTACAGAGAACTTTCCAGATTTATTCAACAACTAGCTACATTTGTCCTCTTGATCTTTTAACACTACTCTACTGCAAATCTCTTTATGTTCGTACCACATGTATGCTATATCTCCCTAGAGAATTCTTCTAAATCTAATAAGGCTCATATTTTTGGATAAAGCTTTAGCTACAGTAAAATTAGCACTAAAGGTAAGCAAAAATGGTCTAGGAAATCGAACACCGAGGGGTTTGTCACCTAGCCATACATCACTCCGGAACAGAGTTCTCTCCCTATTTCCTACTATCTTTCTGCTAAATTGTAGGAAAATGCATCTAACCCTACCAAAAAAATGAGACTTTCCATACTTTTTTTTTACAATCTCTTAAGGCACATCTTATATACTTAAGTAATTGATCCCCACTACTTCTGTTTATCTCAACATGCACATATGTCACATCATCACACATGCCATCTCATCGACTCTTCTATTTTATTCCGCTCAACATGCATGCACTGCCTATACTAATTCTCTCAACATGCACACACCCCCCTTTATAAACCCCACTACTTTTATTTATATCTTGACATGCATGCAAAATACTACTTAATAATTTTTTGATAACTATATAATAATCAAATACATCAAATCATATGTATTTTTAATATTTAGTTCATATTCAAGTTTAAGATGGCAAAATCCATCAAAATAATATATTGCCACATATTACTGTGTGTTCCCGCTGCAACGAGCGGGGTATCATCTAGTTTATCTAAATTTCTTTCTCACTAGATCTTGCCACATTCCTCTCTCATTTTATAACTTCCAAATCCATTTACAGAGAAGACAAACATTTGTATCATCCTTGATGGACATGTGATCTTCCTCGACCTTTAATTTGTGAGAAAAGCGAACCTCCTGGGCTCCTCTTGCGTCGTCCCCGGGGGCGACCGAGAGGGCCAACCCTAGCCGCCGGCTCCTTCCTCCCCTCCACCCCTCCCCTCCCCCGCCATCGCCGGCAAGAGCAGTCGGGCAAAGCCTGGTGGCATCAGCGGCGGTGGGCTCCTCTTCCTCTTCGTTCCAGCGCTGGGCCGACTCGGGTAGGTCTGCTGGAAGGGGACGCCATGCTCCCGCAGGGCTGGTGGAGCGGTGGCAAGAGCCAGCAGCGGCGGCTTGCGCGATGCGTCGGGTGGTGGCGTCGAGCACGATGGCTGGCCGTGTGGCGGCTGCGGGGTCCTGGGCCACCGATCTGGTGCAGGCGGAGCTCGCATATGGATGGTGGTGCCCCGGTGTGCATGCGGGGTGGCGCACAGCACCGGGGCTAGGCGTGGTGGGAGACGTCAGGCTGCGGGCGGTTGCTTGTGGTGGCGGTGGCGGGTCACACCCCGGCATGCTCGTGCTGGAGGATCCGGTGCTCCGACGTCTTGGCTTCTTCAGGTGACACGAGGCATTCTCCTCCCTGGCATGCTGTTGGGGCTTCGAGCTAGGCCATGGCCGGCGGCTGCTATAGTGGTGCGCGGGGGATTCGGTGGCCAATGGTGTGGTGGAGGGCCTCGAGGGCTGGACCAGATCCGGCCCATGGAGGCCCACCGCTCCGGTGGCCCGTTTGTTTGGGCCGCCCCAGCGATGATGCTGGCTGACCCGGTGATCCGTTCCCCCGACCAAGGTGGAGCTCCTTGCGTATGGAACAGCATCGGGGATGCCTGATCCTAACCGACGGCGGTTCCGCTATAATGTTATCCGTGTCCGACTGCCTGTCCTAGGTCGTCATGCTGCTCGTTGGTGGTGGTGGGTTCTCCTTGGATGTCGGGGCAGCAGCCCTGGATGGTGAGACTGCATGGGTGGCTCAGTGATACGTCTCCAACGTATCTATAATTTTTAATTGTTACATGCTGTTATATTATCAATCTTGGATGTTTTATAATCATTTTATAGTTATTTTATATCGTTTTTTGGTACTAACCTATTGACATAGTGCCAAGTGCCAGTTGCTATTTTTTCCATGTTTTTTACATCACAGAAAATCAATACCAAACAGAGTCCAAATGCCACAAAAATTACGGAGATTTTTTATGGACCAGAAGACACCTAATGGGCCAAGGCTGCGCCTGGGTTGTGCTCTAACGAGAGCACAACCCACTAGGGCACGCCAGGAGGCCCAGGTGCGTCATGGTGGGTTGTGCCCACCTCGGGTGCCCCCGGACCGCCTCTTTGCTCTATAAATACCCTAATATTCTAGAAATCCTATGGTAGTCAACGAAAATCAATTCCAGCCGCAGCAGAGTCTAGAACCACCAGATCCAATCTAGACACTATCACGGATGGGGTTCACCACCTCCATTGGTGCCTCTCCGATGATGCGTGAGTAATTCTTTGTAGACCTTCGGGTCTGTAGTTAGTAGCTAGATGGATTCCTCTCTCTCGTTTGATTCTCAATACAATGGTCTCTTGGAGATCCATATGATGTAACTCGTTTTGCGGTGTGTTTGTTGGGATCGGATGAACTTTGAGTTTATGATCAGATCTATTTTTTTATATCCAAGAAAGTATTTGACTTTATGATCAGATCTATCTTTTTATATCCAAGAAAGTATTTGAGTTTCTTTGATCTCTTTTATGCATGATTGCTTATAGCCTCGTATTTCTTCTCCGATATTTGGGTTTTGTTTGGCCAACTTGATATATTTATCTTGCAATGGGAAGAGTTGCTTTGTAGTGGGTTCAATCTTACGGTGCTTGATCCCAGTGACAGAAGGGGAACCGACACGTATGTATCATTGCTACTAAGAATAAAACAATGGGGTATATCTCTACATAGATAGATCTTGTCTACATCATGGCATCGTTCTTATTGCATTACTCCGTTTCTCCATGAACTTAATACAGTAGATGCATGCTGGATAGCGGTCGATGTGTGGAGTAATAGTAGTAGATGCAGGCAGGAGTTGGTCTACTAATCTTGGACGTAATGCCTATGTAATGATCATTGCTTGGATATCGTCATGAGTATTTGAAGTTCTATCAATTGCCGAACAGTAATTTGTTTACCCACCATTTGTTATTTTTCTCGACAGAAGCCACTAGTGAAACCTACGGCCCCGGGTCTCTTTCTCATATTATTTGCCTTTGCGATCTATTTTATTTGCCTTTTATTTTCAGATCTATTAAATCCAAAAATACAAAAATATCTTGCTGCAATTTATTCTATTTGGCGTTCTATATATCAATATTTACAACTCTCTCACGTCTGTTTTCCCATCTTGGGGCGCCGCTACCCGAAATGGATTGACAACCCCTTTTACACGTCGGGCTGCGAGTAGTTGTTATTTGTGTGCAGGTGTTGTTTACGTTGTGTTGCTTGGTTCTCCTACTACTTCGATAACATTGGTTTCAAAAATGGTTTCATAACTCAAAATAAAAGTTCTACGCTATGCTGTGCTGGTACATCATCATTCCTTTAGGGACATACCGATGTAGCTTCAAGCGACATCAAAAGGAATTTCTGGCGCCGTTGCTGGGGAGGATCTTCAACATATACTAGGTTCCTAATCACAAATATGATCTCCTTGCAATTTACATTATTTGCCATTTACCTCTGGTTTTCCTCTCCCCGACTTCACAAAAAATTGTCGTTTTTATTCGCCCCTCTTCTCCGTTCGCTGTTTTCTCATCAGATCTATCTTTTGCTTGCAATCGTGCGTGATTTTGGTATGGCACCAACAGATGATGGAATAACTCCTAAAGTTGGACGTACGGGCAATCTGGATGCTAAAACTTTTATTTTGGGGCAAGGGAATGTCATGGGAAAGGAACGTATCCAAGAATTTTTCAATTGTGTTGGAAATTTAAGTCTTGATGATGCTTCTATACTTAAAACTATTAGATCTTATGTGGATGCTATGTCAGCACTAGTTCTAAAACTTGAAAGTAAATTTATCCGTACTCATCCTACTTTGTAGAGATTTTTTTGAGCTCCCCGTTATAAAAAATCCTAAGGCTAAAATTTTTGCCACCGTCGTTCATATGAATGAGTTTGACTATATCATACAGGAAGCTAGGGAAATCTTTGATTTTTATGGTATGAATCGTGAAAAGCCCGTGATAGATGAAATTCTTTACAATAGTGATTATGCATTAAGACATTTGCTCGGGGACAATAAGATATTTGATGAGAACCTTAAAAAGAGGTCCCGATCCTAGATGTAATTCAACAAGTTTTTAATAATGTTAATCAACATTATTCTTGAATTGTTGCCGGAAATCAATATGGTTATGATAATGGGAAACTTAATAGTGCTAAGGTTTCTATGGATACTATGTTTTATGTTGTTTTTACAAAACCCCTTGACGAAGACACCTCTAAGGGAATTGAGAAGAAAGATGACAAAACTTAGATCCTTGCTTTATGCCTAGCTAAGGGCGTAAAATTATAGTGCTTGTTGGGAGGCAACTCAATGAATAAAATTTGTTTTTACTTTTTGCTTCCTGTTTTTGAGTGTTAGCACAATTATGCTACTGTTATGATTGTGTTTTTTTGCATTTTAATTAGTGTTTGTGCCAAGTAAAGCCTTTAGGATCTTCCTGGGTGATAGTTGTTTGATCTTGCTCACGAAAAAAATTCTTATTTTTAACCAGAGAGCGATAAAATATGCATTCCTCTTGTAGTAAATCAATATAAAAATTGTTCAGGCCGTCCTAATTTTTCAGAATTTTTGAAGTTACAGAAGTATTCTAAACGTCCAGATTGCTACAGATTGTTCTGTTTTTGACAAATTCTGTTTTCTTTGTCTTGTGTGCTTGTTTTGATGGCTCTATGGTTTTCTTTGATGAGTTTTTGCCATAGAAAAGTTGGAATACAGTAGATACAATACAACAACAAAATACGAATTGGTTTGATACAACACTTATAGTGGTGATTTATTTTCTTATACTAATGGATCTCACGAAGGTTTTGTTGAGTTTTGTGTGATTGAAGTTTTCAAGTTTTGAGTTATCTTACGATGGATGAAGGAATAAGGTGTTGGGGAATGCAGTAATTTCAAAAAAATCCTACGCACACGTAAGATCATGGTGATGCATAGCAACGAAAGGGGAGAGTATTGTCTACATACCCTCGTAGACCGTAAGCGGAAGTGTTATGACAACGCGGTTGATGTAGTTGTATGTCTTCACGATCGACCGATCCTAGTACTGAAAGTACGTCACCTCCGCGATCAGCACACGTTCGGCTTGGTGGCATCCCACGAACTCACGATCCAGCAGTGTGTCGAGGGAGAGCTTCGTCAGCACAATGGCATGATGACGGTGATGATGATGCTACCGGAACAGGGCTCCGCCTAAGCACTGCTATGGTATGACCGAGGTGGATTATGATGGAGGGGGGCACCGCACACGGCTAAGAGATCAATGATCAACTTGTGTGTCTATGGGGTGTCCCCTAGACACGTATATAAAGGATGGAGGGAGGAGGAGACCGGCCCTCATAGGACACGCCCAAAGTGTGGAGTCCTACTAGGACTACCTAGTCCAAGTAGGATTCCACTTCCTACATGGAATAGGAAAAAGGGAAGGGAGAAGGCGAAGGAAGGAAGGGGGCACCGCCTTTCCCTAGTCCAATTCGGACCAGCCCATGGGGAAGGGGCGCAGCCATCCTTGAGGCCTTTCTCTCCTTTCCCGTATGGCCCATTAAGGCCCAATACGAATTCCCGTAATTCTTCGGTACTCCAAAAAATACCCGAATTACTCGGAATGTTTCCGATGTCCGAATATAGCCTTCCAATATATCGATATTTTCGTCTCGACCATTTCGAGACTCCTCGTCATGTCCCCAATCTCATCCGGGACTCCGAACAAACTTCGGTCATCAAATCACATAACTCATAATACAAATCGTCACAGAACGTTAAGCGTGTGGACCCTACGGGTTCGAGAACTATGTACACATGACCGAGACACATCTCCGGTCAATAACCAATATCGGAACCTGGATGCTCATATTGGCTCCTACATGTTCTACGAAGATCTTTTTCAGTCAAACCGCATAACAACATACGTTGTTCCCTTTGTCATTGGTATGTTACTTGCCCAGGATTCGATCGTCTGTATCTCAATACCTAGTTCAATATCGTTAACGGCAAGTCTCTTTACTCATTTCGTAATGCAACATCCTGTAACTAACTCATTAGTCACAATGCTTGCAAGGATTATAGTGATGTGCATTACTGAGAGGGCTCAGAGATACCTCTCCGACAATCGGAGTGGCAAATCCTAATCTCGATCTATGCCAACTCAACAAACACCATCGGAGACACCTGTAGAGCACCTTTATAATCACCCAGTTATGTTGTGACGTTTGGTGGCACACAAAGTGTTCCTCCGGCATTTGGAAGTTGCATGATCTCATAGTCATAGGAACATGTATAAGTTATGGAGAAATCAATAGCAACAAACTAAACGATCATCGTGCTAAGCTAACGGTTGGGTCAAGTCAATCACATCATTATCTAATAATGTGATCTCGTTAATCAAATGACAACTCATGTCTATGGTTAGGAAATATAACCATCATTGATTCAACGAGCTAGTCAAGTAGAGGCATACTAGTGACATTCTGTTTGTCTATGTATTCACACATGTACTAAGTTCTGGTTAATACAATTCTAGCATGAATAATAAACATTTATCATGATATAAGGAAATATAAATAACAACTTTATTATTACCTCTAGGGCATATTTCCTTCAGTCTCCCACCTGCACTAGAGTCAATAATCTAGTTCATGTCATCATGTGATTTAACACCAATAGTTCACATATTTATGTGATTAGTTCACATCTCCATGTGACTAACACCCAAAGGGTTTACTAGAGTCAATAATCTAGTTCACATCGCTATGTGATTAACACCCAAAGAGTGATCATGTTTTGCTTCTGAGAGAAATTTAGTCAACGGGTCTGCCACATTCAGAGCCGTATGTATTTTGCAAATTTTCTATGTCTACAATGCTTTGCACGGAGCTACTCCAGCTAATTGCCCCGACTTTCGATATGTATCTAGATCGAGACATAGAGTCATCCAGATCAGTATCAAAGCTTGCATCGATGTAACTCTTTACGACGAACTCTTTGTCACCTCCATAACCAAGAAACATTTCCTTATTTCACTAAGGATATTTTGACCACTGTCCAGTGATCCACTCTTGGATCACTATTGTTTCCTCTTGCCAAACTTATGGTGAGGTACACAGTAGGTCTGGTACACAACATAGCATACTTTATAGAACCTATGACTGAGGCATGGGGAATGAATTTTCATTCTCTTTCTATTTTCTGTCGTGGTCGGGTTTTGAGTCTTTACTCAACTTCACACCTTGCAACACAGGCAAGAACTCCTTCTTTGACTTTTCCATTTTGAACTACTTCAAAATCTTGTCAAGGTATGTACTCATTGAAAATATATCAAGCATCTTGATCTATCTCTATAGATCTTGATGCTCAATATGTAAGTAGTTTCATCGAGGTCTTTCTTTGAAAAACTCTTTTCAAACACTCCTTTATGCTTTCTAGAAAATTCTACATTACTTCCGATCAACAATATCTCATTCACATATACTTATCAGAAATGTTGTAGTGCTCCCACTCACTTTCTTGTAAATACATGCTTCACTGCAAGTCTGTATAAAACCATATGCTTTGATCACTTTATCAAAGTATATATTCCAACTCCGAGATGCTTGCACCAGTCCATAGATGGATCGCTGGAGCTTGCACACTTTGTTAGCACCTTTAGAATTGACAAAACCTTATTGTTGCATCATATACAACTCTTCTTTAAGAAATTCATTAAGGAATGCAGTTTTGACATCTAGTTGCCAGATTTCATAAAATGTGGGAATTGCTAACATGATTCAGACAGACTTAAGAATCGCTACGAGTGAGAAAATCTTATCCTAATCAACATCTTCAACTTGTCGAAAACCTTTTGCGACAATTCGAGCTTTGTAGATAGTAACACTACTATCAGTGTCCGTCTTCCTCTTGAAAATCCATTTATTCTTAATGGCTCATACTTTGTTCTAATACATGGATCTCATCTCAGATTTCATGGCTTCAAGCCATTTCATGGAATCTGGGTTCATCATCGCTTCCTCATAGTTCGTAGGTTCGTCATGGTCAAGTAACATGACCTCCAGAATAGGATTACCGTACCACTCTGGTGCGGAACGTATTCTGGTTGACCAACGAGGTTCAGTAGTAACTCGATCTGAAGTTTCATGATCATCATCATTAACTTCCTCACTAATTGGTGTAGGAATCACTAGAACTGATTTCTGTGATGAACTACTTTCCAATTCAGGAGAAGGTACAATTACCTCATCAAGTTTTACATTCCTCCCAATCACTTCTTTCGAGAGAAACTTCTTCTCTAGAAAGGATCCATTCTTAGCAACGAATATCTTGCCTTCGTATCTGTGATAGAAGGTGTACCCAATAGTTTTCTTTGGGTATCCTATGAAGACATATTTATCCAATTTGGGTTCGAGCTTATCAGGTTGAAACTTTTTCACATAAGCATCATAGCCCCAAACTTTAAGAAACGACAGCTTAGGTTTCTTCCTAAACCACAGTTCATATGGTGTCGTCTCAACGGATTTAGATGGTGCCCTATTTAACGTGAATGCAACTGCCTCTAATGCATAACCCCAAAACGATGGTGATAAATCAGTAAGAGACATCATAGATCTCACCATATCTAATAAAGTACGGTTATGAAGTTCGTACAGACCATTACGCTATGGTGTTCCAGGTGGCGTGAGTTGCGAAAGTATTCCGCATTGTTTCAAATGAAGACCAAACTCGTAACTCAAATATTCTCCTCCACGATCAGATCACAGAAACTTTATTTTCTTGTTACGTTGATTTTCCACTTCACTATGAAATTCTTTGAACTTTTCAAATGTTTCAGACTGATGGTTCATCAAGTAGATATACCCATATCTGCTCAAATAATCCGTGAAGATCAGAAAATGATGATACCCACCGCGAGCCTCAACACTCATCGGATTGCATACATCAGTATGTATTATTCCCAATAAGTCAGTTGCTTGATCCATTGTTCTGGAGAACAGAGTTTTTAGTCATCTTGCCCACGAGGCATGGTTCGCAAGTATCATATGATTCATAATCAAGTGATTCCAAAAGCCCATCAGCATGGAGTTTCTTCATGCGCTTTACACCAATATGACCTAAATGGCAGTGCCACATATAAGTTGCACTATCATTATTAACGTTGCATCTTTTGGCTTCAATATTATGAATATGTGTATTACTACGATCGAGATTCAATAAACCATTCACCTTGGGTGTATGACCTCAGAAGGTTTTATTCATGTAAACAGAATAACAATTATCCTTGACTTAAATGAATAACCGTATTGCAATAAACATGATCCAATCATATTATGCTCTATGCAAACACCAAATAACATTTATTTTAGGTTCAACAATAATCCCGAAGGTAAAGGGAGTGTGCGATGGTGATCTTATCAACCTTGTAATCACTTCCAACTCACATCATCACCTCGGCCTTAACTAGTCTCTGTTTATTTTCCAACTCCCATTTCGAGTTACTACTCTTAGTAACTGGACCAGTATCAAATACTGAGGTGTTGTTATAAACACAAGTAAATTACACATCAATAACATGTATATCAAATATATACTTTTGTTCACTTTGCCATCCTTCTTATCCGCCAAGTATCTAGGGCAGTTCCACTTCTAGTGACCATTTCCTTTGCAGTAGAAGCACTCAGTTCCAGGCCTGGGTCTAGATTTGAGCTTCTTCATGGGAGCAACAACTTGCTTGCTATTCCTCTTTGAAGTTCCTCTTTCTTTCCCTTTGCCCTTTTCTTGAAACTAGTGGTCTTGTTAACCATCAACACTTGATGTTATTTCTTGATTTCTACCTTCGCCGATTTTAGCATCACAAAGAGCTTGGGAATTACTTTTGTTATCCCTTGCATATTATAGTTTATCACTAAGTTCTAGTAACTTGGTGATAGTGACTAGAGAACTTTGTCAATTACTATCTTATTTGGAAGATTAACTCCCACTTGATTCAAGCAATCGTAGTACGCAGACAATTTGAGCACATGCTCACTAGTTGAGGTATTCTCCTCCATCTTGTAGGCAAACTACTGTCAGAGGTCTTCTACCTCTCGACACGGGCATGAGTATGAAATACCAATTTCAACTCTTAGAACATCTTATATGCTCTGTGGCGTTCAAAACATTTTTGAAGTCCTGGTTCTAAGCCGTAAAGCATGGTGCACTAAACTATCAAGTAGTCATCATACCGAGCTTTACCAAACGTTCATAATGTCTGTATCTGCTCCTGCAATAGGTCCATCACCTAGCGGTGCATCAAGGACATAATTCTTCTGTGCAGCAATGAGGATAATCCTCAGATCACGGACCTAGTCCGCATCATTGCTACTATCATATTTCAACATTGTTTTTCTCTAGGAACATATCAAAAATAAACGGGGAGCTACATTGCAAACTATTGATCTACAACATAGTTATGCAAATACTATCAGGACTAAGTTCATGATAAATTAAAGTTCAATTAATCATATGACTTAAGAACTCCCAATTAGATAGACATCCCTCTAGTCATCTAAATGATCATGTGATCCAAATCAACTAAACCATGTCCGATCATCACGTGAGATGGAGTAGTTTTCAATGGTGAACATCACTATGTTGATCATATCTACTATATGATTCACGCTCGACCTTTCGGTATCCAGTGTTCCGAGGCCATATCTGCATATGCTAGGCTCGTCAAGTTTAACCCGAGTATTCCGCGTGTGCAAAACTGTCTTGCACCCGTTGTATGTGAACGTAGAGCTTATCACACCCGATCATCACGTGGTGTCTCGGCACGACGAACTGTCGCAACGGTGCACTTATACCTTGAAATTTAGTGAGAGATCATCTTATAGTGCTACCGCTGAACTAAGAAAAATAAGATGCATAAAGGATAAACATCACATGCAATCAATATAAGTGATATGATATGGCCATCATCATCTTGTGCCTTTGATCTCCATCTCCAAAGCACTGTCATGATCACCATCGTCACCGGCTTGACACCTTGATCTCCATCGAAGCATCATTGTCGTTTCGCCAACTATTGCTTCTACGACTATCGCTACCGCTTAGTGATAAAGTATAGCAATTATATGGCGATTGCATTTCATACAATAAAGCGACAACCATATGGCTCCTGCCAGTTGCCGATAACTGTGTTAGAAAACATGATCATCTCATACAATAAAATTTAGCATCATGTCTTGACCATATCACATCAAAACATGCCCTGCAAAAACAAGTTAGACATCCTCTACTTTGTTGTTGCAAGTTATACGTGGCTGCTATGGGCTGAGCAAGAACCGTTCTTACCTACGCATCAAAAAACCATAATGCGGTATAGTGATTGCTTTTTGATCTTCAGAAAGAACCCTGTTCATTGAATCCGATTCAACTAAAGTTGGAGAAACTGACACCCATCAGCAACATGTGTGCGAAGCACGTCGGCAGAACCAGTCTCACATAAGCGTACGCGTAATGTCGGTCTGGACCGCTTCATCCAACAATACGGCTGAATCAAGAAACAACTAGTGACGGCAAGCAATATGTATATACCCACGCCCACAACTCCTTTGTGTTCTACTCATGCATATAACATCTACGCATAAACCTGACTTTGATACCACTGTTGGGGAACACAGTAATTTCAAAAAAATTCCTACGCACATGTAAGATCATGGTGATGCATGCATATCAATGAGAGGGGAGATTATTTGTTGGGTAACGTTGCAGAAAATAAAATTTTCCTACTCGTTTCACGAAGATCATCTAGGAGTTCATCTAGCAACGAGTGAATAGATGCATCTACATACCTTGTAGATCGCGAGCGGAAGCGTTCAAAGAACGGGGATGATGTAGTCGAACACGACGTGATTCGAATCACCGGAGATCCTAGCACCGAACGGACGGCACCTCCGCGTTCAACACACGTACGGAAACAGCCACGTCTCCTCCTTCTTGATCCAGCAAGGGAGGGAGGAGAGGTTGAGGGAGATGGCACCAGCAGCAGCACGACGGCGTGGTGTTGATGGAGCTGCAGTACTCCGGCAGAGCTTCGCTAAGCAATAAGGAGGTGGAGGAGGTGTTGGGGAGGGAGAAGGAGGCAACCAAAGGCCAAGGACTCAAGGTATGAAGTCCCTCCTCTCCCCCACTATATATAGGGGTGCCAAGGGGGGTGGCCGGCCCTAGGAGATCCAATCTCCTAGGGGGTGCGGCGGCCAAGGGGGGTTTCCCTCCCCCCCAAGGCACCTAGGAGGTGCCTTACCCTCCTAGGACTCTTTCCCCCTTAAACCCTAGGCGCATGGGCCTATGTGGGGCTGGTGCCCTTGGCCCAAGCAGGCCAAGGCGCACCCCCTACAGCCCATGTGGCCCCCGGGGATGGGTGGCCCCACCCGGTGGGCCCCCGGGACCCCTCCGATGGTCCCGGTACAATACCGATAACCCCGAAACTTGTCCCGATGCCCGAAACAGGACTTCCCATATATAAATCTTTACCTCCGGACCATTCCGGAACTCCTCGTGACGTCTGGGATCTCATCCGGGACTCCGAACAACATTCGGGTTACTGCATATACATATCCCTACAACCCTAGCGCAACTGAACCTTAAGTGTGTAGACCCTACGGGTTCGGGAGACATGTAGACATGACCGAGATCGCTCTCCGGTCAATAACCAACAGCGGGATCTGGATACCCATGTTGGCTCCCACACGCTCCACGATGATCTCATCGGATGAACCACGATGTCGAGGATTTAATCAACCCCGTATGCAATTCCCTTTGTCAATCGATATGTTACTTGCCCGAGATTCAATCGTCGGTATCCCAATACCCCGTTCAATCTTGTTACCGGCAAGTCACTTTACTCGTACCGTAATGCATGATCCCGTGACCAAACACTTGGTCACTTTGAGCTCATTATGATGATGCATTACTGAGTGGGCCCAGTGATATCTCTCCGTCATACGGAGTGACAAATCCCAGTCTCGATCCATATAAAACAATAGATACTTTCGGAGATACCTGTAGTGCACCTTTATAGTCACCCAGTTACGTTGTGACGTTTGATACACCCAAAGCACTCCTACGGTATCCAGGAGTTATACGATCTCATGGTCGAAGGAAGAGATACTTTGACATTGCAAAAACTCTAGCAAACGAACTATACGATCTTGTGCTATGTTTAGGATTGGGTCTTGTCCATCACATCATTATCCTAATGATGTGATCCCGTTATCAATGACATCCAATGTCCATAGCCAGGAAACCATGACTATCTATTGATCAACGAGCTAGTCAACTAGAGGCTTACTAGGGACATGTTGGTGTCTGTTATTCACACATGTATTACGATTTCCGGATAACACAATTATAGCATGAATAAAGACAATTATCATGAACAAAGAAATATAATAATAATGCTTTTATTATTGCCTCTAGGGCATATTTCCAACATTATTGTCTATGTACCCTCGTAGAACGTAAGCGTAAGTTTCATGACAACGTTGTTGATGTAGTCGTACGTCTTCACGATTGTCGGTGTCAAAACCGGCGGATCTCGGGTAGGGGGTCCCGAACTGTGCGTCTAGGCCGGATGGTAACAGGAGACAAGGGACACGAAGTTTTACCCAGGTTCGGGCCCTCTTGATGGAGGTAAAACCCTACGTCCTGCTTGATTAATATTGATGATATGGGTAGTACAAGAGTAGATCTACCATGAGATCAAGGAGGCTAAACCCTAGAAGCTAGCCTATGGTATGATTGTTGTATGATGAAGTTGTTGTATATTGTCTCTATCGACTAGCCTGGCCTCGGTTTATATAATGCACCAGAGGCCTAGGATAACAAGAGTCCTAGCCGAATACGCCGGTGGGGAGATGTCCTTGTCTTGATTGCCAAGTCTTGTGGAATCTTCCTTGTATGCGGCAGCTGTCCGGACTGGCCCATGAGTATACGGCCATGGGGGGTCCTCGGCCCAATCTAATAGATCGGGAGATGACGTGGTGAGTACCCCCTAGTCCAGGACACCGTTAGTAGCCCCTTGAACCGGTCTTCAAGTTAGGGACGCTCCTCGATTCTTCCGAACTGTTCTTCATCTTCGGTCGCAGGTCTTGAAAACTGGTTCAACAAATCTTCTCATCTTCGATCTTGAGGATCGACGAAATGCATTCGACGAGTTTACACGTCGGGTATCCGAGGAGCCCCTTTAAGTTTCCGGCCTTTATCACTGCCTTGTTATTTTTATGCCACACCTCGGGTTTGAAGTTGTTCCCGGGAGGCAGTGTCCTCTTGCGTCCGAGCTCCAACACCGAACTGCATTCGAGGTATCTTTTGCAGCCGAGCACCAACGCCGGACCGCTTCCCAGCTCTAACGCCGGAATGTATCCGAGCTCCAACGCCGGACTATGTATCCGAGGTGTCGTAAATCACCTTGGTACAAAGAAGTTTGAAGGAGTTTAGCCGAGCTTAATGCCGGAAATGCCCTCTATGGAGCTAGCCACTAGCGCCCGAGCTTTATGCTGGACTGCTTCAGAGGTGGTGCACCACCCCGAATGTGGGCTGATTTTTGTCAATATTTTTTATTGGTGCAATATATAGCCAGTAGCCCTCAAGGTGGGTTTCGGTCTAAAACCCGAGATGCACCTGAAGGATGACGTAAGACCGCTGATCCCAGTAGCCACTGAGACTCAGGTTAATTTGCAAAATCGGCCTGAGGATCAAGTCCAAGCTCGGCAGAATACTTCGGGACACTAAAAGCGGCGTGCTTAGTCCTCGAGACTCAGGTTGGGTGCGGCCGACCAACCTGAGGATCAAAATCTCCTCAGAAACTATATTGCACATAAGATTTTCTGCATTGGACAAGCAATGCAGTAGCCCCCGAGACACTAGTCGGGTCGTAACACCAGATCAGGGGATCAATGTGCCCCTTTAATATTTGTAAATAATAAGTCTGAAGCCCAGTAGCCCCCGAACCTTAATACGGGCACGGGTGGCCGAATTAAGGATCAATATCCATAGTAAAATCACAAATTATGTGTAATGGCTCTATGTATCCAAGTACTTTACGTCATTAATGCTCGGATCCGCATTGTACAAAACTTTGTTGACCGACCATCGGCTTCCACCTCCTTGGCCAGTAGCCGAGGAGTGTTTGTCCTACTTTATAAAGCCTTTATGAGGGCAAAGATTTACAACAAACAAGGCAAATTTGGCCATACGGTTTTATAAACAAAGGTACGCAGAGTGTTATATTACTGTTTAACAGAAGAAATGTCTTCCAAAGAAAATAGTCCCGCTAACGGTTCCTTTCTTTGGGTTGTCATGCTAAGCATGATCATTAAACCTCAGCTCTAATGTAAGAGCAAAATATTGAGGATTTAGTTTGGGAGGCTAGTTAATAGCCCCCGGTAGTGTTCGGTGACAGCCGAGGTCAAGCCGTAAACACTTCGGCCATTGTTATGAATGGCCTGTCATTTAACACCGTCATCGGATTGCTGACCAGTTTACGCTTATTGTGACAGTCAGTTTTCGGCTTTCTCCACTGAGGTGCTTAACCATGTGAGCTGGAAGCACAATCGCAGTGGTTCTCCCTTTGCACACCTAGCCAAACAAGGCGGAACATAGGAGGCAAGCGCAGGAGCCGGGCAACCCAACTATTGACCAAAGACACAATTCGGAACTGATGCATATATAGCAATATTCGAGAATGTTTTTGCCGAATCTCTAAAGGTGTCCGGAGTTGCACTGCGAGACTTGTGCTGAAAACACACAAATAGTTTAAAAGTGCCATAAGCTTGGAAAACCAAAAAACGTCAGTAAAAACTTGACGTCCGAACAAAATCAAGTGTTCGGTGCCAATCCGAAAATTGGTCTTAGAAAAAAGAGTGCTTCTGTCGTGCTTTAACATTACACATCCGATCTCAAGACTTCAAGTGGGTCAGCCTACGGCTGGCTATTGACCACACACTCACGTCGAAAAAGGAGCGATAGAAAAAGACTTTGCAACGACCAAGAAGAAAACACATTTACTATGAAATAGCTCATAGAAATTTTAAGAGCCCCCAAGTGACTTGGGTAGAAGAATGATTGCATGTACCGATGTACTTATATCATATCTATGTTCCACCGAACTTTAAACACGTCTTAACCGACCGTCGGCTTCTCCCTCTTCGGTCAAGGACCGAAAAGTGTTATGTACTCCATCTGTCGAGAATATCGACGGTGTTTCCAATAACCAGGCAATCAGGCCATAAGGCTGTAACAGACAAAGCGCGCTCAGGGAACTTATGCTATATTACTGCAAAGTGTAAGAAGCATCTTCGAAGAAAATAGTACCCCCACCGATACCTTTCTTCGGTGCTCATTGTTATTATGAGACTTGTGCAATAGATTTTTTATACTCATGAGTTCCGTTGTGTGCCGACCATCATTGAAAACTATAAGAGTGCTAGCTTTCGGCTTCACCCAGTCTGAGGTCCGGCTCGGGTGACCCGATCGTGACAATCGCAGAGGTGCTCCCTTTACTCCCTAGCCGAACAATCGGGAACGTAGGGGTAAACACAGGAGCGAGGCAACCCAGCTTGCAAATCGCTTAAGTCAATATGGTGCATATTGTGGCGTAATACACGAACAAGGAACCAAGCCGTACAAGTATAATCATATGCAAGAGGAAAAACTTCATGAAGGAAGCCCCCAAATGAATTGGGTATTTGAATTTATGCGTCACAAACAAAGTTTGTACAAGGAAATTTTTTACAAGCAACTTTTTTCCAAAAAAGTATAATGCTTGATCGAATCGAACACAAGTTAGAAATTAAAGCTTTGAGCATGAAAGCGACTTAGCTGGTTAATGTGTTCGATATTGATGACGCGGTCCGAGCTTGATGCGGGACAAGGTTCCATCCCCCAAGCCGGTCCCGAGGTGGCGGCGCGGAGAGCTCGACACGCCGAAGTGGTGACATAGCACGGTCAATGCGGACTGGCAGAGTGAGGCCGAAGTCCCCGGATCATTTTCCTATGCACGAAAAATAGTGCAAACCGGAGATAATAGTAATAATGATAATTTAAAAAATCGTTGCATAATAAATAATTTATGCAAAGTGAGTAATAAAAGAAATATGGCCTGGCGCCGAAGTCAATATCGATGCAGGGCGTCGGCGTGATGCGGTAAAGGCGTGGCAAAGCCTGAATTCACAGGTCGGTCCGAGCTCCGGATGCGGCGTTCGCCGGACTACGTACGGAAACTGACTGAACCGCCATGCGACTGTCGTTAATGCGGCCACCATTTGATAGACCTGGTTTATTTGTTGTAGCAATCCGAAGGAAGGTGATTCCCAAAATTGGGACTCGATCCGCACACTCATTGCCAGATGGGCGATAAAACGACGACATGGCAATGCTGGCGAAGGTTGGCTCGCCGAGGCAAAGCCCTCGGCCCAGCTAACGTGACGGAGCTGGTCGGCTAGTGACGCTGAAGTGTCCGGAGTAGGTTGATGAAGAGATGGCGAAGCACCCGGTCCAGCCGAGATGTCGAAGCCTCGATGTCAGCCGATGAGTTGAAGTAGGTTGGCGTGATGGACACCAGCTTGAAGAAGCAATAGTGCGGCCCTGCCGATGCAGGTCGTGACGTGGTCGATGCCGGCTTGATGAAGCGACCGTGCGGCGATCCCGGTATGCCCGCTCCGTGTAATCCGTGGGGCGGCGATGTTGGTAATGATTTATCCTTCGCGATGCCAGACTCTTGTTCGGCTTGCCGAGATGATGATCCGAAGAAGTTGAGCTCGGCTCAACAAAGTGACGACGTGTCTAGCGCAGGTCGGCAGCCGTGGAGCAATATTGCCGGACTGGTTTGACACCAGCATAATGTTGAAGATCATGTTCAAAAGATCTTAAAGTTAGTGGGATGTGTTCGGGAACAAAACACAATACCACATACAAAACTTCCTTCAAAAGGGATGTCCGAGATCCCGTTCATAAAAAAAGACGAACTCGGGTCGGATTCGTTTTCGCGCACAAAACAGATCCGAAAAGTGATGCACTAATCGGAAGGTTCCCGGAGTTTGGACGGTCGGATCGAGCTGAAGTTTTGAGAGGTGGTAGATATAGGAATTCCTCAGACAATCAACGGTTGAATCTTCCAAAGGGCTTCCGAGCTAGAAGCTGGACACCACACCCTAAACTCATCCAGATTCCTGTCCAGATTTGACAGGGCTCCGGTATATCGTGGATTGCCAGGGATTCCTCCATCGGAACTCGACAAAATTTTCCAGGGTTGTTGTAGACTCAATTCCGCACAGTTCCACCAAAGCGATCGTCAAAGCGATACTCGAGGAGGTGGTGGCGGCAGATACGAGTTCGTTGTCCAGAAAAATAGCACGGTCGCTTGAGGGCAATGTTGACGTTGAGCCCCCGAGCTCCATGGATGATTCCTCCATGATCTTGATAGAGATCGGAGTTGATGTTTGATGAAGGCCCTCGTCCGAACATGGTGATCCGGACATGGGGCGCAGTTCTCGGTCGAACCAAGGTGACCAGTCGAGCTGGTGACGAAGATGCCAAAGTCGCAGTTGATCTGCAGGCAAGCCATCGATCCTTTTGTCGATCACATAGCGGAACTCTCAATGAAAGCACCAATGTCGGTGTCAAAACCGGCGGATCTCGGGTAGGGGGTCCCGAACTGTGCGTCTAGGCCGGATGGTAACAGGAGACAAGGGACACGAAGTTTTACCCAGGTTCGGGCCCTCTTGATGGAGGTAAAACCCTACGTCCTGCTTGATTAATATTGATGATATGGGTAGTACAAGAGTAGATCTACCACGAGATCAAGGAGGCTAAACCCTAGAAGCTAGCCTATGGTATGATTGTTGTATGATGAAGTTGTTGTATATTGTCTCTATCGACTAGCCTGGCCTCGGTTTATATAATGCACCATAGGCCTAGGATAACAAGAGTCCTAGCCGAATACGCCGGCGGCGAGGAGTACTTGTCTTGATTGCCAAGTCTTGTGGAATCTTCCTTGTATGCGGCAGCTGTCCGGACTGGCCCATGAGTATACGGCCATGGGGGTCCTCGGCCCAATCTAATTGATCGGGAGATGACGTGGTGAGTACCCCCTAGTCCAGGACACCGTCAATGATCGACTGATCCTCGTACCGAAAGTATGGCACCTCCGCAATCTGCACACATTCGGCTCGGTGACGTCCCACGAACTCACGATCCAGCAGAGTGTCGAGGGCGAGCTTCGTCAGCACGACGGCATGATGACAGTGATGATGATTCTACCGGAACAGGGCTTCGCCGAAGCACCGCTACGATATGACCGAGGTGGATTATGATGGAAGGGGGCACCACACACGACTAAGAGATCAATGATCAACTTGTGTGTCTATGGGGTGCCCCTAGCCACGTATATAAAGGATGGATGGAGGAGGAGGCTGGTGTTGGTGTCAAAACCAGCGGATCTCGGGTAGGGGGTCCCGAACTGTGCGTCTAAGGTCGATGTTAACAGGAGACAAGGGACACAATGTTTTACCCAGGTTCGGGCCCTCTCTATAGAGGTAATACCCTACGTCCTGCTTGATTGATCTTGATGAATATGAGTATTACAAGAGTTGATCTACCACGAGATCGTAATGGCTAAACCCTAGGGGTCTAGCTTGTATGGCTATGATAATGTATTTCCTCCGGACTAAGTCCTCCGGTTTATATAGACACCGGGAGGATCTAGGGTTACACAAGGTCGGTTACAAAGAAAGGAATCTACATATTTAGTCGCTAAGTTTGCCTTCCATGCCAAGGAGAGTCCCATCCGGACACGGACGTAGTCTTCGGTCTTCGTATCTTCACAGCCCATCAGTCCGGCCCATTACTAACAGGCTGGACGCCCGAGGACCCCTTAGTCTAGGACTCCCTCAGTAGCCCCTGAACCTGGCTTCAATGACAAGGTATCCGACGCGTAGGCCTATCTTCGGCATTGCAAGGCGGGTTCCTCCTTCCGAATTCCAAAATAGTCTTCAGACGTATCAATGTGTCTGGACCTGTAACACACACCACACACAACCACAGAGAGAATATAATTTTACACGAGTCCAATCTGCTGGCAACTTGTCGTAACATGAGCTCACATCTGTCCGGTCATAATTTCGAACCGTTTTTCGTCTGCCGCTCCACATTTCGAGACGCGTTTGCCATTGGCACGTCTTGTCAAAGCAGAGATCGTGTCCCCTTATTACGGGATTCTCATCAATATGGGTGTGGGTAACCCAACCGTACCGTTTACACAGCCCTCGGGTGTAGGCAAATTTTAAGGCGAGTGTGGAGGCGTCCAATATTTACTACCTTTATAAGGAGATAAGAATCCCTTTTCTTCACCCATGTCTTCTCTCTTCCTCTGCCCTTCCATTCTTGAGCTCCAGTGCCCAAGCTCTCATCTTCTCGGTCTCGAGCAAGCACTCAACCATGCCCGGATCCGGAGGTCAAGGCAAGTGGATGGGATCCTCCATCCAGGAGGAGGACATCGTCGAGCTTCGGGTGGCCGGGTACCTAGCGAAGGGAATCGCCCACCGCCTTCCGGCCCAGGGACAAATCATCCCCACGCCGAAGCCCAACGAGAGTGTAGTATGCATCCCTCATTTCCTCCGCGGGTTAGGGTTTCCACTCCATCCCTTCGTCCGCGGGCTGATGTTCTACTACGGGATAGACTTCCATGATCCATCCCCGAACTCCCTCCTCAACATCTCGGCGTTCATCATCATGTGTGAAGCCTTCCTGCGCATCCAGCCCCACTTCTGGTTGTGGCTCAAGGTCTTCAATGTGAAGCCGAAGGTGGTGGATGGCCAGCACACGGAGTGCGGAGGCGCCATGGTGAGCAAGCTGGCAAATGTCTCCTGGCCGAAAGGCACTTTCATGGAGACTGTAAAAGAATGGCAGAAATATTAGTTCTATATCACTGAACTCCGCGGCACCACCTGGGCCGCAGCTGCCGAATTCAACTCTGGCGCTCCCATGCGACTCACCTCCTGGGTCGAGAAGGGCCCGAACTGGTGTTCGCCAGACAAGCTGACAGCGCTGCAAACGCGCATTCAAAGCATGGTGGATAGAGATATCAAACTCATCGATATAATCTAGGTGATGCTAGTTCACCGGATTCTTCCATGCCAAAGCCGAAGCCGCCCTCTATGGGAGTTCAATCCGAAGAAGCACCATACCCTCAAGAAGCTCTTCGAAACCACTCACGAAAATGCCTGGAGATTGCATTTTAAGGGCAAGAAACACCACCGTCCACAGATTCGGACCGCAGGCATGACATGAACCACCTCGCCAACGAGGTATATCATTCTTACTGCATCCCTTACTTGCTTGTTTCAAGGATGATGTCTAAGCTTTTATCGTCATCGATTCTTCATGACTGGATGGAGAGGGCGTGATAACCCACAAGTATAGGGGATCAATTGTAGCCTCTTTCGATAAGTAAGAGTGTCGAACCCAACGAGGAGCTAAAGGTAGAACAAATATTCCCTCAAGTTCTATCGACCACCTATACAACTCTACGCATGCTTAACGTTTGCTTTACCTAGAACAAGTATGAAACTAGAAGTATTTTGTAGGTGTTTTTGGATAGGTTTGCAAGAATATAAAGTCCACGTAATTAAAAAGTAGGGGCTGTTTAGGTAAAGAAGCAATACATTTAATATAGCGAGTGTGGAAAAGTGGTGGTAGGAGTTGCGAAATTGCCCCTAAGCAATTGAATACTTTACTAGACCGATAGCAAGTTTTATGTGGGAGAGGCCACTGCTAGCATGTCATCCCTGACTTGGAATTCTATGCACTTATGATTGGAATTATTAGCAAGCATCCGCAACTACTAACGTTCGTTAAGGTAAAACCCAACCATAGCATTAAGATATATTGGTCCCCCTTCAATCATGTATCCATCAATTTCTATGCTAGGTTGAAGCTTCTGTTACTCTTGCCCTCCAATACATAGTCCTATCAACATACAACTAACCCTATGGTGTGATCCACGCACGCGCTCATATGATGGGCACCAAAGGATAGCAACATAACCACAAGCAAATTAAATCAATCATAGTAATTCACCAATCATAGATAGGACAACAAAAATCTACTCAGACATCATAGGATGGCAACACACCATTGGATAATAATATGAAGTATAAAGCACCATGTTCAAGTAGAGGGTACAGTGGGTTGCGGGAGAGTGGACCGCTGTAGATAGAGGGGGAAGGTGATGGAGATGTTGGTGAAGGTGGCGTAGGTGTTGGTGAAGATCGCGGTGATGATGATGGCCCCGGCGGCGTTCCAGCGCCACCGGAAGCGAGGGGGAGAGATCCCCCTTCTTCTTCTTCTTCTTCCTTGACCTTCTCCCTAGGTGGGAGAAAGGTTTCCCCTCTGGTCCTTGGCCTCCATGGCATGGGAGGGGCGAGAGCCATGAAAACATCATGCTAGCAATATGACATCATGCTAGCTATCTTACAATCATGCAAAGCAATAAGTCAATGAATGCACAAGTCATGTATATGATGATGATGGAAGTACCATGGCAATATATCTTGGAATGGCTATGGAAATGCCATGATAGGTAGGTATGGTGGCTGTTTTGAGGAAGATATAAGGAGGCTTATGTGTGATAGAGTGTATCATATCACGGGGTTTGGATGCACCAGCAAAGTTTGCACCGACTCTCAAGGTGAGAAAGGGCAATGCATGGTACCGAAGAGGCTAGCAATGATGGAAGGGTGAGAGTGCGTATAATCCATGGACTCAACATTAGCCATAAAGAACTCACATACTTATTGCAAAAGTCTATTAGCTATTGAACAAAGTACTACGCGCATGCTCCTAGGGGGGATAGATTGGTAGGAAAAGACCATCGCTCGTCCTCGACCACCACTCATAAGGAAGACAATCAATAAATACCTCATGCTCCAACTTCGTTACATAGCGGTTCACCATACGTACATGCTACGGGAATCACAAACTTCAACACAAGTATTTCTACAATCCACAACTACCCACTAGCATGACTCTAATATCACCATCTTTATATCGCAAAACTATTGCAAGGAATCAAACATATCATATTCAGTGATCTACAAGTTTTATGTAGGATTTTATGACTAACCATGTGAATGACCAGTTCCTGTCATCTCTCTAAATAGATATAAGTGAAGCAAGAGAGTTTAATCCTTTTACAAAAGATATGCCCACGCTCTAAAAATATAAGTGAAGCAAAAGAGCATTCTACAAATGGCGGTTTTCTATGTGAAGAGAAACATGCAATCCAAACTTCAAAAGATATAAGTGAAGCACATGAAGCATTCTATAAAGCCATACTCAAAAGATATAAGTGAAGTGCAATGAGGATTCTATAAATCAACCAAGGAATATCTCATACCAGCATGGTGCGTCAAATAAAAGTGAAAACTAAATGCAAAAGACGCTCCAAGATTTACGCATACCATGTGACGAATAAAAATATAGCTCCAAGTGAAATTACCGATGATTGTTAGAAGAAAGAGGGGATGCCTTCCGGGGCATCCCCAAGCTTGGTTGCTTGGGAGTCCTTGAATATTTCCTTGGGGTGCCTCAGGCAGCCCCAAACTTAGGCTTTTCCACTCCTTATTCCTTCATCCATCGTGATCTCTCCCAAAACTTGAAAACTTCAATCACACAAAACTTAACAAAAGTTCGGTAAGGTCCATTAGTATAATAAAGAAAATCACTAGCCTAAGTACGGTTGCAAACCAATTCATATTTTGTTTTTGCATTTTAGCTACTGTAATATAACTTTTCCATGGCTTAATCCACTGATAGGAAATCGATAGTTTCATCAAAACAAGCAAACTATGCATCAAAAACAGAATCTGTCTTAAACAGAACAGTCTGTAATAATCTGAACATTCACCATACCTCTGGTACCCCAAAAATTCTACCAAAATTAGGAAAAATAAAAACTTTGTATAGAAATACAGTGTAAAAAGTTTCAGAACCGTTTGATGTTCCAGTAAAAAATGAAAAATCGTGCACTACAGCCAAAGTTTCTGTCCTGCACCGTACAAACCAACAAGTAATCTAAAACATCCTAAAGGCAAACCTTGGCACATTATTTTTATAATACAATGGAATTGTACAAGGGGGTAATTATTTTTGTTGAAAACTTTATGTAATCAAGATTCACAAAGTTTCCGTGAGCATGAACAAAGTTCAAGGAGCTCCCCCACTTCAACAATGATTGTCTCTCTCACTTTCACTTTCCTTTTTGAAAAGTTTTGGGTTCCCCTCTTTATTTTTTTTGTTTTTAAACTATATGAAAGCACTCAACAGAAATAAATGACTCTCTAAAACTTCCGGGTTGTCTCCCTGGCAGCGCTTTCTTTAAAACCATTAAGCTAGGCATATAGTGCTCAAGTAATGGATCCACCCGGATCCCAAGGTATATCAAAGCCAATTTTAATTAACAATGATTTGTAATTTAGTGGTGAGCACAAAGTAACATATATCATGTAATGACAAAGTCTAACTCTCTTCCTATGCATCGGCATGTCATACAAGAACAATTCTCGCACACAAAGTAAAGGCCAATGCATAGTATAAACAGTTTCTTTCAATTTTTTCGTGTTGGAAACATAAAGAGGCGGAGATGTAGTTCCTCTCTCATAATAATTGCAAGTAGGAGCAGCAAGCACATGAATATTATATCTATCAAAATCATCATGTGTAATAGTAAAACGCAACCCGTCAATATAATCCTTAATAAGGGTAAACTTCTCCGATATAGTGTAGTTGGGAGAATTCAAAAAGATAATATGACTATCATGCGTGGGTGTAATAGCAACAATTTCATGTTTAACATAAGGAACTATAGCAAGTTCATCTCCATAAGCATAATTCATATTGGCATCTTGGCCACAAGCATAGGAAGCATCATCAAAAAGGGATATTTCAAAAGAATCAACGGGATCATAGCAATCATCATAGCATTCATCCTTCGGTAAGCACGAAGGGAAATTAAACAATGTATGAGTTGAAGAGTTACTCTCATTAGAAGGTGGGCACAGGTGATCAATCCGCTCTTCCTCCTTTTGTTCTTCGCTCTCCTCGTCATCTTTTCATCCAATGAGCTCACAGTTTCATCAATTTCTTCTTCCATAGACTCCTGCAAAATATTAGTTTCTTCTTGGACAGCAAAGACTCTCTCAATAAAATCATCAATATCGGAATTGAATTCATAATTCTCATAGAAATATTTAAGTATAGCAAAATTTCCAGGTCTGTAAACAGCATCATCAAGATTTTCACACTCTTTAAACAAAGATTCAATTTCATAAGCACCCATAAAATCAACAAATTCTTCTATTTGTTCCACATCATAGAAATCATATATACCATTAGCATAAGAAGCCAAGGTTTTATCATCATTAAATTTGCATGAAAAGGGAAGGTGTGGAGCCTTCATCCGAGAGCAACAAGTATAGTCATATCTCAAGCATAGTTCCTGAGCATACCAATGCAACATATGAATTTGATCCCACAATAGTTTCCCTTTTTGCGTCAAATGATAATCCCTAAAGTATTTACGTTGATCCAACGTGTCTCCCATTACATATATAATTGAAAAGGATTTTCTCAGGATTATCAAAGTAGTACATAATATTTTTCACATAACCAGCATCGAGGGTTTTAGGAGGTTCCCCATCTCCATGAGTAGTAGGTACACCTATTTTTTTGGGTTTTTGTGTTCCATATCCATAACTAAAGATAGAGAACAACTTAGAAGAGCAAATAAAAATTACTTAGTGATAAAGCAAACAAGCACACACGAGAATATTCACCCCACGCTATTGCTCCCCGGTAACGGCGCCAGAAAAATGTCTTAATAACCCACAAGTATAGGGGATCAATTGTGGCCTCTTTTGATAAGTAAGAGTGTCAAACCCAATGAGGAGCTAAAGGTAGAACAAATATTCCCTCAAGTTCTATCGACCACCGATACAACTCTACGCACGCTTAACGTTTGCTTTACCTAGAACAAGTATGAAACTAGAAGTACTTTGTAGGTGTTTTTGGATAGGTTTGCAAGAATATAAAGTGCATGTAAATAAAAAGTAGGGGCTGTTTAGGTAAAGAAGCAATAAAGTTAGTATAGCGAGTGTGGAAAAGTGGTGGTAGGAGCTGCGAAATTGCCCCTAAGCAATTGACTACTTTACTAGACCGATAGCAAGTTTTATGTGGGAGAGGCCACTGCTAGCATGTCATCCCTGACTTGGAATTCTATGCTCTTATGATTGGAACTATTAGCAAGCATCCTCAGCTACTAACGTTCATTAAGGTAAAACCCAACCATAGCATTAAGATATATTGGTCCCCCTTCAATCCTGTATGCATCAATTTCTATGCTAGGTTGAAGCTTCTGTCACTCTTGCCCTCCAATACATAGTCCTATCAACATACAACTAACCCTATGGTGTGATCCACGTGCGCGCTCATATGATAGGCACCAAAGGACAGCAACATAACCACAAGCAAATTAAATAAATCATAGTAATTCACCAATCACCGATAGGGCAACGAAAATCTACTCAGACATCATAGGATGGCAACACATCATTGGATAATAATATGAAGCATAAAGCACCATGTTGAAGTAGAGGGCACCGCGGGTTGCGGGAGAGTGGACCGCTGTAGATAGAGGGGGGAAGGTGATGGAGATGTTGGTGAAGGTGGCGTAGGTGTTGGTGAAGATCGCGGTGATGATGATGGCCCCGGCGGCATTCCGGCGCCACCGGAAGCGAGGGGGAGAGAACCCCCCTTCTTCTTCTTCCTTGACCTTCTCCCTAGGTGGGACAAGGGTTTCCCCTCTGGTCCTTGGCCTCCATGGCATGGGAGGGGCGAGAGCCCCTCCGAGATTAGATCTGTCTCTCTGTCTCTCTCTGTTTCTGCGTTCCGGGATTCTGCCCTTTCACCATTTCTTATATATCGAGAGATCCGTAACTCCGATTGGATTGAAACCTTCGCCCAGATTTTTCTCCGAAAATTAGCTTTCTTGCAGCCAAAGAAGAGCAGCAACCGCCTTACGGGGGGCCCATGAGGGTCAGGGGCACTCCCAGGGGGGCAGGCATGCCCCCTGCCTCGTGGCCCCCTCGGGCACCTTCTCGCGTTGATTCTTCTTCCCATATTTCACAAATATTCCAAAAGTATTCTCCATCCATTTTTATCTCGTTTGGACTCCGTTTGATATGGATTTTCTGCGAAACAAAAAAATGCAACAAATAGGAACTGGCACTGGGCACTGGATCAATATGTTAGTCCAAAAAATAGTATAAAAAGTTGCCAAAAGTATATGAAAGTTGTATATTATTGGCATGGAACAATCAAACATTATAGATACGACGGAGACGTATCAGGGCGAAGCGGATCCAATGTCCGGCCCCGCTGCCTAAAGAATCAGTCATCCCGCGTTTAGCGAATATGCTGGTACCGGTGCCCTACAAGGCACCGAAGAAGAAGGCCACAAGGAAGGCCAAGGGGGTCCAGAGTGGCCCCCACCGCAAGGGTGCTTCGGACGGAGTGTCCGAAGACAAGACTCCTTCCTCCGCTGTCGAAGACGATGACGATGAGGAGGAGGAGGAAAACAACCCTTCCCCTGATGAGGGGAAGAAGAAGAGGGCATCCTCCACCATTCTGGAGGCGGAGGCGCCCAAGAAGGGGAAAGGCCCACTCGTGGGAAGCTCCGCATGGGACGTTGAAAGCAGTCCGGAGAACCGCCCCTGCACTAAGCCGCGGGCCGCATCGTAAGTGCTAAGACTTACATCCGCCCATAATGTTTCTCCTCCTCCTTATATTGATATGATTGGTTATGTTATTGTAGTCCAGCCCACAATAGCTCCGTGCGATCCTCGCTAGGAGGCTCGCTGGATTCCAAGGCGATGACCAGTGATTCACCGCAAGCCGCTCACTCCCCCTAGGACAAGGACGATGCAGAGGTGTTGTCCCGAAGGACTGTTCCAGGCGGGGGAGAGGCTCAGGAGGCGCCAGAAGGCAAAACCCCCGTTGCCGGACACCAAGGGGAATCAATCCCCATGGAGACCGGTGGGGAGGGCCGTATTCAGTTCAGCCCTCAACCAGACTCAATGTGGAGATCGATGCGGCTCCGGAATCCGGCACGCAACCTCCTTCGAAAGAAGGGGGATGCCTATTCCGCCGGTGACCCCTGTCCAACCAGGGGTACTGGATAATCTGCTGGAGGCGCTGTGAGGCGCTTCCATTGTGGATGAGCACCATGTCCTTATGGGCACGGTAATTGAAAGGGTTCAGTCTGCCAAGAGCGGACTAACTGAAGCCTGCAGCAGCCTGCTGACAGGTTTTGAGGTAAGCGACGCAGAAAAGAGAAAATCCCAATGTAGACAGTAGCCCCTAGGACACTGTTCGGTGTTCGGAAAGAAAAAGCTGGATAGAGGATCAATCTCCTATTGCAGGAAACTAACTAAAATTTTCTGAAATGTAAACACAGGCGTCGCTATTGGCTGTAGCCTCGCATATTGCCGAAGTCTCCGGATTGAAGCAGAAACTGGCGGAGGCCGAGGAAGAGCTAGGCCAGGTGAAGAGGCAACTCCAAGAAAAACACGGTAAGTAATAACCTGTTATGTATTCGAAAAAAGGAAAATGATATGCAATGACCGAAATGCCATGACGTGTACAGAGGCGACGACCGAGGTCGAGGCCCTGAAACAGTCCCTGGTTGAAGCCGAAGGGAAGGCTGTCAAGGAGCAGACCGCTCGGAAGAAGCTCAAGGACCGGGTCAACGAGGTCCAACAGGAGCTCGAGGACACGGTGAAGAAGTGCGAGGCCTTGGAGCGCGATGTGTTGGTTCAAGAGACCGAACTCGCCAAGGCTCGCCAGAGTGCGGAGGCAGCCCAAAATGAGGCCCAGGGTGCCCTCCAGGAGATCCAGGAGGCCAGGAAGATTGTGGCGGGTAAGGCATTCAATACGCAAAGCAAGAATGTGAAGATGAAATATCGTTTACTAACCCGGATTCAGAGTTCTCCAAGGGCTTTTACTGATTTGCGACGCAGTGTGGCTGACACCACAGAATTCTTCCGAGCCGAAGAGGAGAGCTCCGCGAAGGAGCTGTTCTGGTCACAATATCTTGCGCCAGAACATTTGGTGTCCTTCAGCGATCAGCTAAAATAGCTGGTCGAGCTGCATAGGGCGGTCGAACTGGCCATGAAGGATTTAATAATCCGGTTGTGGCCAGCCGAAGCTATACCCGACAGTTACTTCAGCCTCGTGAAGCGACTAGTGGATGCCTGTCCTCGGCTTGACATCGTCAAGCGGTCCGTCTGCATCGAGGGCGGACGTCTGGCCTTCTCCTATTGCAAGGTCTGGTGGGCGAAGCTTGACGCTGTCAAATTATCGACCGGGGGGGGGGGGGGGGGGGCGCCGAAGGGCAAGGAGCACCGCACACCGAGCGGTACTTCGGCGATGTCCAGTCCACTAGAAAACTCGGTAAGATCCGTTAGTATTATAAAGCAAATCACTACTCTAAGTACTATTGCAAACTAATTCATATTTTGTTTTTGCATTGTGTCTACTGTAATATAACTTTTTCATGGCTTAATCCACTGATATAAATTGATAGTTTCATCAAAACAAGCAAACTATGCATCAAAAACAGAATCTGTCTAAAACAGAACAGTCTGTAGAAACCTGAACATTCACCATACTTATGATACTTGAAAAATTCTGCAAAACTTAGGAAAAATAAAAAAATTGTATAGGAAGACAGCGCAAAAAGAATCAGAACTATTTGACGTTCCAGCTAAAAATGTAAAATCGCGCACTACAGCCAAAGTTTCTGTCCTGCACCGTACAAACCATCAAGCAAACGTAAACATCCTAAAGGCAAACCTTGGCACATTATTTTTATAATACAATGGAATTGTACAAGGGGATTGACGGTGTCCTGGACTAGGGGGTACTCACCACGTCATCTCTCGATCTGTTATATTGGGCTGAGGACCCCCATGGCCGTACACTCATGGGCCAGTTCGGACAGCTGCCGCATACAAGGAAGATTCCACAAGACTTGGCGATCAAGACAAGGACTTCTCCCCACCGGCGTATTCGGCTAGGACTCTTGTTATCCTAGGCCTCTGGTGCATTATATAAACCGAGGCCAGGCTAGTCGATAGATCATATACAACATACAATCATACCATAGGCTAGCTTCTAGGGTTTAGCCCCTCTGATCTCGTGGTAGATCTACTCTTGTACTACCCATATCATCAATATTAATCAAGCAGGACGTAGGGTTTTACCTCCATCAAGAGGGCCCGAACCTGGGTAAAACATCGTGTCCCCTACCTCCTGTTACCATCCGCCTTAGACGCACAGTTCGGAACCCCCTACCCGAGATCCGCCGGTTTTGACACCGACATTGGTGCTTTCATTGAGAGTTCCGCTGTGTGTTCGGCAAAAGCCTGATGGTTCGCCTGCAGATCAACTGCGACTTCGACATCTTCGTCACCAGCTCGACTGGTCACCTTGGTTTGACCAAGGACTGCGCCCTACCTCCGATCGTCATGTTCAGATGAGGGCCTTTATAAACATCAACTCCGATCTCTATCAAGATCACGGAGGAATCATCCAGGGAGCCCGGGGGCTCAACGTCAACATTGCCCTCAAGCGACCGTGCTGTTTTTCTGGACAACGAACTCGTATCTGCTGCCACCACCTCCTCGAGTATCTCTTTGACAATTGCTTCGGTGGGATCGTGCGGAATTGAGTCTACAACAACCATGCAAAATTTTATCGAGTTCCGATGGAGGAATCTCTGGCAATCTATGATATACCGGAGCCGTTTCGAATCTGGACGAGAATCTGGACGAGTTTAGGGCGTGGTGTCTTCTAGCTCGGACGTCCTTTGGAAGATCCAACCGTTGATCAGCTGCGGAATTCCCATATCTACCATCCCTCCAAATTTCAGCTCGATCCGACCGTCCAAACTCTGGGAACCTTCCGACTAGTGCATCACTTTTCAGATATGTTTCCTGCGCTAATACGGATCCGACCCGAAATCATGTTTCTTTATGACCATGATATGGGACAACCTTGTTAAAGGAATTTGCTCCTAGGGTATTTTTCATTGTTTTTAAACATGTGCCCATAAAATTTTAAGCATCCTCCGAGGTAATCTTCACCATCATGCTGATGTCAAACCAGTCCGGCAGCATTGCTCCACGGCTGCCGACCTGCGCTAGACACGTCGCCGCTTTATTGAGCCGAGCTCAGCTCCTTCAATCATCATCTCGGCAAGCTGAACAAGAGTCTGGCATCATGAAGGATAAATCATCACCAACATCGCCGCCCCACAGATTACATGGAGCGGGCATACCAGCATCGCCGTACGGCCGCTTCATCAAGCCGGCATCGACCACGTCACGACCTGCATCGGCAGGGCCGCACTATTGCTTCTTCAAGCTGGTGTCCATCACGCCTACCTACTTCGACTCATCGGCTGACATCGAGGCTTCGACATCTCGGCTGGACCGGGGGCTTCGCCATCTCTTCATCAACCTACTCCGGACACTTCGGCGTCACTAGTCGACCAGCTCCATCATGTTAGCTGGACCGAGGGCTTTGCCTCGGTGAGCCAACCTTTTCCAGCATTGCCATGCCGTCGTTTTATCGCCCATCAGGCAATGGGTGTGCGGATCGAGTCCCAATTTTGGGAATCACCTTCCTTCGGATTGCTACAACAAATAAACGAGGTGCTGTTAATCCCAATATTTTTTGCTTGTTTGGGTTCATTTTTCCCAAGGAATTATTACTCTGGTTTGTCCATCATATGTACACAGGTCTATCAAATGGTGGCCGCATTAACGACAGTCACATGGTGGTTCGGTCAGTTTCCGTACATAGTCCGGTGAACGCCGCATCCGGAGCTCGGACCGACCTGTGAATTCAGGCTTTGCCACGCCTTTACCGCATCACGCCGATGCCCTGCATCGATATTGACTTCATCGCCAGGCCATATTTCTTTTATTACTCACTTTGCATAAATTATTTATTATGCAATGATTTTTCTAATTATCATTATTACTATTATCTCCGGTTTGCACTATTTTTTGTGCATAGGAAAATGATCCGGGGACTTCGGCGTCACTCTGCCGGTCTGCATCGACCGTGCTATGTCACCACTTCGGCGTGTCGAGCTCTCCGCTCCGCCACCTCGGGACCGGCTTGGGGGATGGAACCTTGTCCCGCATCAAGCTCGGACCGCGTCAGCAATACTGAACACGTTAACCAGCTAAGTCGCTTTCATGCTCAAAGCTTTAATTTCTAACTTGTGTTCCGTTCGACCAAGCATTATACCTTTTTGGAAAAAAAGTTGCTTGTAAAAAGTTTCCTTGTCCAAACTTTGTTTGTGACGCATAAATTCAAATACCCAATTCATTTGGGGGCTTTCTTCATGAAGCTTTTCCTCTTGCATATGATTATACTTGTACGGCTCCGTTCCTTGTTCGTGTATTATGCCACAATATGCATCATATTGACTTAAGCGATTTGCATGCTGGGTTGCCTTGCTCCTGTGTTTACCCCTACGTTCCCGATTGTTCGGCTAGGAAGTAAAGGGAGCACCTCTGCAATTGTCACGATCGGGTCATCCGAGCCGGACCTCAGACTGGGTGAAGCCAAAAGCTAGCGCTCTTATAGTTTTCAATGATGGTCGGCACACAACGGAACTCATGAGTACAAAAAATTTATTGCACAAGTCTCATAATAACAATGAGTACCGAAGAAAGGTATCGGTGGGGGTACTATTTTCTTCGAAGATGCTTCTTACACTTCATAGTAATATAGCATAAGTTCCCTGAGCGCGCTTTGTCTGTTACAGCCTTATGGCCTGATTGCCTGGTTATTGGAAACACCGTCGATATTCTCGACAGATGGAGTACATAACACTTTTCGGTCCTTAACCAAAGAGGGAGAAGCCAACGGTCGGTTAAGACGCGTTTAAAGTTCGGTTGAACATAGATATGATATAAGTACTTCAGTACATACAATCATTCTTTTACCCAAGTCACTTGGGGGCTCTTAAATTTATATGAGCCGTTCTTCTTCTTAGTCATTGCAAAGTTTTATTATTATTATTATTATTATTATTATTATTATTATTATTATTATTATTATTATTATTATTATCTATCACTCCTTTTTTCGACACGAGCGTGTGGTCACTAGCCGGGGAGCCTAATTTCTCTCTCAAAACCGCTAGAGTTTAGTTTGCTAAACTGGCCTTGTGAGAAGTACTCCGCCCTCGGGATAGGAGGTTGAAGCCGTAGGCTGACCCGCTTGAAGTCTTGAGATAGGATGTATCATGTTAAAGCACGACAGAAGCACTTCTTTTGCTAAGGCCAATTTTTGGATTGGCACTGAACACTTGATCATGTTTGGACGTCAAGTTTTTACTGACGTTTTTTTGGTTTTCCAAGCTTATGGCACTTTTAAACTATTTGTGTGTTTTCAGCACAAGTCTCGCAGTGCAACGCCGGACACCTTTAGAGATTCGGCAAAAACGTTCACGGATATTGCTATATATGCATCGGTTTCGAATTGTGTCTTCGGTCAATAGTTGGGTTGCCCGGCTCCTGCGCTTGCCTCCTATGTTCCGCTTTGTTCGACTAGGTGTGCAAAGGGAGAACCACTGCGATTGTGCTTCCAGCTCACATGGTTAAGCACCTCAGTGGAGAAAGCTGAAAACTGACTATCACAATAAGCGTAAACTGGTCAGCGATCCGATGACGGTGTTAAATGATGGGCCATTCATAACAATGGCCGAAGTGTTTACGGCTTGACCTCGACTATTGCCGAACACTAACGGGGGCTATTAACTCGCCTCCTAAACTAAATCCTCGATATTTTGCTCTTACATTGGAGATGAGGTTTCATTATCATGCTTAGCACGACAACCCAAAGAAAGGAACCGATAGCGGGAATATTTTCTTTGGAAGACATTTCTTCTCTTAAACAGTAATATAACATATCTCTCTGCGTACCTTTGTTTATAAAACTGTATGGCTACTTTGCCTTGTTTGTCGTAAATCTTTGCCCTCATAAAGGCTTTATAAAGTAGGACAAACACTCCTCGGCTACTGGCCGAGGAGGTGGAAGCTGATGGTCGGTCAACAAAGTTTTGTACAATGCAGATCCGAGCATTAATGACATAAAGTACTTGGATACATAGAGTCATTACACATAATTTGTGATTTTACTATGGATATCGATCCTTAATTCGGCCACCCGTGCCCGCATTAAGGCTCGGGGGCTACTGAGCTTCGGGCTTATTATTTACAAATATTAAAGGGGCACATCGATCCCCTGATCTGGTGTTGCCACCCGACCAGTGTCTCGGGGGCTACTGCATTGCATGTTTAATGCAGAAAATTTTAAGTGCAATACAGTTTCCGAGGAGATTTTGATCCTCAGGTTGGTCGGCCGCACCCAACCCGAGTCTCGAGGACTGAGCACGCCGCTTTTTCTGTCCCAAAGTATTCTGCAGAGCTAGGACTTGATCCTCAGACCGATTTTGCAAATCAACCTGAGTCTCAGCGGCTACTGGGATCAGCGGTCTTACGTCATCCTTCAGGTGCATCTCGGGTTTTAGATTGATACCCACCTTGAGGGCTACTGGCTATATATCTCGACAGAGAATAAATTGCACCAATAAAAAATATTGACAAAAATCGGCCCACATTCGGGGTGGTGCACCACCTCGGAAGCAGTCCGGCATAAAGCTCGGGCGCTAGTGGCTGGCTCCATAGAGGGCATTTCCGGCATTAAGCCCGGCTAAACTCCTTCAAACTTCTTTGAACCAAGGTGATTTACGACACCTCAGATACAGTCCGGCGTTGGAGCTCGGATACAGTCCGGCGTTGGAGCTCGGATACAGTCCGGCGTTGGAGCTCGGATACATAGTCCGGTGTTGGAGCTCGGATACATTCCGGCGTTAGAGCTTGGAAGTGGTCCGGCGTTGGTGCTCGGCTGCAAAAGATACATCGAATGCAGTCCGGCATTGGAGCTCGGACGCAAGAGGACGCTGCTGCCCGGGAACATTTTCAAACCCGAGGTGTGGCATAAAAATAACAAGGCATTGATAAAGGCCGGAAACTTACAGGGGCTCCTTGGATACCCGACGTGTAAACTCGTCGAATGCATTTCGGTGATCCTCAAGATTGAAGATGAGAAGATTTGTTGAACCAGTTTTCAAGACCAACGACCGAAGATGAAGAACAGTTCGGAAGAATCGAAGAGCATCCCTAACTTGAAGACCGGTTCAGGGGGCTACTGACGGTGTCCTGGACTAGGGGGTACTCACCACGTCATCTCCCGATCTGTTAGATTGGGCCGAGGACCCCCATGGTCGTATACTCATGGGACAGTTTGGACAGCTGCCGCATACAAGGAAGATCCCACAAGACTTGGCGATCAAGACAAGGACTTCTCCCCACCGGCGTATTCGGCTAGGACTCTTGTTATCCTAGGCCTCTGGTGCATTATATAAACCGAGGCCAGGCTAATCGATAGATCATATACAACATACAATCATACCATAGGCTAGCTTCTAGGGTTTAGCCTCTTTGATCTCGTGGTAGATCTAATCTTGTACTACCCATATCATCAATATTAATCAAGCAGGACGTAGGGTTTTACCTCCATCAAGAGGGCCCGAACCTGAGTAAAACATCGTGTCCCCTGCCTCAGGTGTTAGCATCCGCCTTAGACGCACAGTTCGGAACCCCCTACCCGAGATCCGCTGGTTTTGACACCGACAGGGATAATTATTTTTGTTGAAAAGTTTCTGTAACCAATATTCACAAAGTTGCCATGAGCATGAACAAAGTTCAAGGCTAGCTCCCACTTCAATAATGCTTGTCTCTATCACTTTCACTTTCCTTCTTGAAAAAGTTTAGGGTTCCCCTCTTTATTTTTGTTGTTTTTAAACTATATAAAAGCACTCAACAGAAATAAATGACTCTCTAAAACTTCCGGGTTGTCTCCCTGGTAGCGCTTTCTTTAAAGCCATTAAGCTAGGCATATAGTGCTCAAGTAGTGAATCCACCCGGATCCCAAGGTATATCAAAGCCAATTTTAATTAGCAATGATTTGTAATTTAGTAATGAGCACAAAGAAACATATATCATGTAATGACGAAGTCTAACTCTCTTCCTATGCATCGGCATGTCATAAGAGAACAATTCATGCACACATAGTAAAGGCCAATGCATAGTATAAATAGTTTCTTGCAATTTTGTCATATTGGAAACACAGAGAGGTGGAGATATAGATCCTCTCTCATAATAATTGCAAGTACGAGCAGCAAGGACATGCATATTGTATTCATCAAAATCATCATGTGCAACGATAAAAGGCATCCCATCAATATAATCCTTAATAAGTTCAAACTTCTCCGATATAGTGTAGTTTGGAGAATTCAAAAAACATAATAGGACTATCATGCGTGGGTGCAATAGCAACAATTTCATGTTTAACATAAGGAACTATAGCAAGTTCATCTCCATAAGCATAATTCATATTGCCATCTTGGCCACAAGTATAGCAAGCATCATCAAAAAGGGATATTTCAAAAGAATCATAGGGATCATAACAGTCATCATAGCAATCATCCTTCGGTAAGCACGAAGGGGAATTAAACAATGTATGAGTTGAAGAGTTACTCTCATTAGAAGGTGGGCACGTGTGATCAATCCGCTCTTCCTCCTTTTGTTCTTCGCTCTCCTCATCATCTTTTTCATCCAATGAGCTCACAGTTTCATCAACTTCTTCTTCCATAGACTCCTGCAAAATATTAGTCTCTTCTTGGACAGCGAAGTATTCCTCAATATATTTTTTAACATAGGTATTAGAAGCATAATTATCATAGCAATATTTGAGTATAGCAAAATTTTCAGATTTGTGAAAAGTAGCATCATACTTTTCAATCAAAGAAGAAATTTCATAAGCACCCTCAAAAGCAACAAATTCTTCAATTTGTTGAACATCATACTAATTGTAAACACCCTTAGCATACGAAGATACGATTCCATTATCACTAAACTCACATTGATAGGGAATGTGTTTCTTAGGGTTTTTAGAACGACAAGTAAAATCATAATAGTTCCCCTTTTTCAGATATACGATGTCGCACATAACAAGCATGCTCATCTAAAGATTTGCCCTCAACTAAGCTAGTTGGGGTTCGGCACGAGCACAAAGGGATCGAAGATGATCCAAGTAAAAAGCTTCAGTAGTGTGATAGATTTTGAGTGGTTCTTCAACCATTGGTTCAGTAGGTACAACTAATTTTTTTGGTATTTTGCGTTTTCTACCCATAACTAAAGATAGAAAACAACTAAGAACAGCAAATAAAAATTACTTAGTGATAAAGCAAACAAGCACACGCGAGAATATTCACCCCACGCTATTGCTCCCCGGCAACGGCGCCAGAAAAAGGTCTTGATAACCCACAAGTATAGGGGATCAATTGTAGCCTCTTTCGATAAGTAAGAGTGTCGAACCCAATGAGGAGCTAAAGGTAGAACAAATATTCCCTCAAGTTCTATCGACCACCGATACAACTCTATGCACGCTTGACGTTCGCTTTACCTGGAACAAGTATGAAACTAGAAGTACTTTGTAGGTGTTTTTGGGTAAGCTTGCAAGAAAGTAAAGAACACGAAAATAAAAGCTAGGGGCTGTTTAGATAAAGACACAACTAAATTAGTTTTAGTAGAGAGATTTTGTCAACAAGAAAGTTATTTGTCCCTAGGCAATCGATAACTAGACCGGTAATCATTATTGCAATTTTATTTGAGGGAGATGCATAAGCTAACATACTTTCTCTACTTGGATCATATGAACTTATGATTGGAAATCTAGAAAGCATCCGCAACTACTAAAGATTCATTAAGGTAAAACCCAACCATAGCATTAAAGCATCAAGTCCCCTTTATCCCATACGCAAACAACCTACTTACTCGGGTCTGTGCTTCTGTCACTCACGCCACCCACCATAAGCAAATCATAAGCATATTGCAAACCCTACAGCGGGAATCCCTCATGCTTGCGCGACACGGAGAGCACCATAGTACCGCACCAATAATAAAACATACAACTCAAACCAATCACGATCATCAAATAGCCATTAGGAGAAAACAGATCTACTCAAACATCATAGGATAGCCATACATCATTGGGAAATAATATATAGCGTTGAGCACCATGTTTAAGTAGAGATTACAGCGGGTAAGAGAGAGGTTACACCGCTGCATAGAGAGGGGAAGAGTTGGTGATGATGGCGGTGAAGTTGTTGGTGAAGATTGCGGTGATGATGATGGCCACGGCGGCGTTCCGGCGCCACCGGAAGAGAAGGGGAGAGGGGGCCCCTTCGTCTTCTCCTTCCTTGACCTCCTCCCTAGATGGGAGAAGGGTTTCCCCTCTGGTCCTTGGCCTCCATGGCGTGGGAGGGGTGAGAGCCCCTTCGAGATTGGATATATCTCTCTATTTCTCTCTGTTTCTTCGTTCTGTTCTGGCTCTGTTTCACCGTTTCGTATATATATCGAGATCCGTAACTCCGATTGGCCTGAAACCTTCGCCGTGATTTTTTTGCCGAATATTAGCTTTCTTGCGGCAAAATAAGAGCGTCAACCCCCTGCCTCGTGACCACCTCGGGCATTGGTTCATGTTGATTTTCCTACTGAATTTTCCATATTTTCCAAAAATAAGCTCCGTCCGTGTTTATGCCGTTTTGACTCTGTTTGATAAGGATATTCTGTGAAACCAAAAACATGTAACAGACAGGAAGTAGCACTGGGCACTGGATCAATATGTTAGTCCCAAAAATAGTATAAAAAGTTGCCAAAAGTATATGAAAGTTGAATAATATTGGCATGGAACAATCAAAAATTATAGATACGACGGAGACATATCAGTTGCCGGGGCTCTTCGTCATCGTCCTCGCTTTGCGATCCCTTTTCCCTGTTCTCGGCGTTTAATTTGCCGGTCTATTTAAAAACCCAGGAATCTCTACTGTATGATTGGGTGGTTTGTCCGGGGTGCCATGAATCTAGCACGGACGATCAAGTATGCGGTCCAAGCTGGATGTGCCCAAATTGTTCTTTTGGAATAGCTTCTTCCGCTAACCGGACTTAGAGCCACTGAATCCGGCATTGACCGCCATATCCTCGGTGTTATCACTGTTGTTTCGACGCTTGTATCTGTTGCGTCGAGACTTGTCCCTGTTATTTTTAACTTCCGGGGTGCCGACGTCGCTTGCATTGTTTTTGCTACGGGCCAACCAACTGTCCTCGCCCGCACAAAAGCGGGTCATGAGCGTCGTGAGGGCCGCCATGGATTTTGGCTTTTCTTGGCCGAGGTGGCGAGCGAGCCATTCGTCGCGGACGCTGTGTTTGAAGGCTGCTAGGGCTTCAACATCCGGACAATCGACGGTTTGGTTCTTTTTAGTTAAGAACCTAGTCCAAAATTTCCTGACAGACTCTCCAGGTTGTTGAACTATGTGGCTTAAGTCATCGACGTCTGGTGGCCAGACATATGTACCTTGGAAGTTGTCGAGGAAGGCTTCTTCCAAGTCCTCCCAACTGCCGATAGAATTTTCAGGCAGGATGTTTAACCAGTGCCGAGCTAGCCCCTTGAGTTTTAAAGGGAGGTATTTGATGGCGTGGAGGTCATCGTCGCGGGCCATATGAATGTGGAGAATGAAGTATTCGATCCACACTGTGGGGTCCGTGGTTCCATCGTATGATTCTATATTCACGGGTTTGAACCCTTCTGGGAATTCATGATCCATGACCTCATCAGTGAAGCAATGAGGGTGTGCGGCGCCTCTATATCGGGCTGTATCACGACGTAGCTCCCATGGAGTCCGCCTGTGGTTTTCGGCCCGCGCATGACTAAGTTTGCCACGTACGAATAGGTGGCCGTCGTCGCGTGACGAGGTGCTACATCTTGAGCTTGCGTTGGTTTTCCCTGAAGAGGAAGGGATGATGCCGCAGAGTAGCGTAAGTATTTCCCTCAGTTTTTGAGAACCAAGGTATCAACCCAGTAGGAGCCCACGCTCAAGTTCCTCGTACCTGCACAAAGCGATAGCTAATTGCAACCAACGCGATTAGGTGTTGTCAAACCCTTCACAGTCACTTACAGAGTGAGATCTGATAGATAGAATATTTTTGGTATTTTTGATATAAAGATGCAAAGTAAAAAGTAAAAGCAAAGTAAATAGCAAAACAATATAAAAGTGATGGGGATTGATATGATGAGAATAGACCCAGGGGCCATAGGTTTTACTAGTGGCTTCTCTCAAGAGCATAAGTATTCTACGGTGGGTGAACAAATTACTGTTGAGCAATTGATAGAATTGTGCATACTTATGAGAATATCTAGGCATGATCATGTATATAGGCATCACGTCCATGACAAGTAGATCAAAACGATTCTGCATCTACTACTATTACTCCACTCATCGACCGCTATCCAGCATGCATCTAGAGTATTAAGTTAAAAAACAGAGTAACGCCTTAAGCAAGATGACATGATGTAGAGAGATAAATTCATGCAATATGAAATAAACCCCATCTTGTTATCCTTGATGGCAACGATACAATACATGCCTTGCTGCCCCTTCTGTCAATGGGTAAGGACACCGCAAGATCGAACCCAAAGCTAAGCACTTCTCCCATGGCAAGCACTACCAATCTAGTTGGCCAAACCAAACGGATAATTCGAAGAGACTTGCAAAGATAACCAATCATGCATAAAAGAATTCAGAGAAGATTCAAATATTATTCATAGATAGACTTTATCATAAACCCACAATTCATCGATCTCAACAAACACACCGCAAAAAGAAGATTACATCGAATAGATCTCCACAAGAGAGGGGGAGAACTTTGTATTGAGATTCAAAGAGAGAGAAGAAGCCATCTAGCTACTAACTATGGACCCAAAGGTCTGAGGTAAACTACTCACACTTCATCGGAGGGGCTATGATGATGTAGAAGCCCTCCGTGATGACGGCCCTCTTCCGGCGGAGCTCCGAAACAGGCCCCAAGATGGGATCTCGTGGGTACAGAAAGTTGCGGCAGTGGAATTAGGTTTTTGGCTCCTGTTCTGATCGTTTGGGGGTACGTGTGTATATATAGGAGGAAGGAGTACATCGGTGGAGCACCGAGGGGCCCACGAGCCAGGGGGCGCCCCCACCCTCGTGACCTCCTCTTTGATCCCTTGCAGTAGGGTCCAAGTCTCCTGGATCATGTTCGGTGAGAAAATCATGTTTTCGAAGATTTTATTCCGTTTGGACTCCATTTGATATTCCGTTTATCCAAAACTCTGAAATAGGCAAAAAAACAACAATTCTGGGCTGGGCCTCCGGTTAATAGGTTAGTCCCAAAAATAATATAAAAGTGGAAAATTAAGCCCAATATAGTCCAAAACAGTAGATAATATAGCATGGAGCAATCAAAAATTATAGATACGTTGGAGACGTATCAGGCATCCCCAAGCTTAATTCTTGCTCGTCCTCGAGTAGGTAAATGATAAAAAGAGAATTTTTGATGCGGAGTGCTACTTGGCATAATTTTAATGCAAATATTCTTAATTGTGGTATGAATATTCAGATTAGGAATATTCAAGACAAAAGTTTATATTGACATAGAAAATTATAATACTTCAAGCATACTAACAAAGCAATTATGTCTTCTCAAAATAACATGGCCAAAGAAAGTTATCCCTACAAAATCATATAGTCTGGCTACGCTCCATCTTCCCCACACAAAGTATTTAAATCATGCACAACCCCGATGACAAGCCAAGCAATTGTTTCATACTCTAATTTTTCAAAACTTTTTCAATCTTCACGCAATATATGAGCGTGAGCCATGGATATAGCACTATAGGTGGAATAGAATGGTGGTTGTGGAGAAGACAAAAAGGAGAAGATAGTCTCACATCAACTAGGCGTATCAACGGGTTATGGAGATGCCCATCAATAGATATCAATATGAGTGAGTAGGGATTGCCATGCAACGGATGCACTAGAGCTATAAATGTATGAAAGCTCAACAAAAGAAACTAGTGGGTGTGCATCCAACTTGCTTGCTCACGAAGACCTAGGCCAATTTGAGGAAGCCCATCATTGGAATATACAAGCCAAGTTCTATAACGTAAAATTCCCACTAGTATATGAAAGTGACAATATATGAGATTCTCTATATGAAGAAAATGGTGCTACTTTGAAGCACAATATATGAGACTTGCTATATCATGGTGCTACTTTGAAGCACAAGTGTGGAAAAATGGATAGTAGCATTGCCCCTTTTTTATTTATTTATATTTTTTTGGGCCTTTTTTTTTCTTTGGCCTTTCTCTTTTTTTGGGACAATGCTCTATTGAATGATGATCATCACACTTCTATTTATTTACAACTCGATACTAAAACAAAGTATGACTCTATATGAATGCCTCCGGTGGTGTACCGGGATATGCAATGAATCAAGAGTGACAAGTATGAAAGAATTATGAACGGTGGCTTTGCCACAAATACTATGTCAACTACATGATCATGCTAAGCAATATGACAATGATGGATGTGTCACGATGAACTAGATGGTGGAAAGTTGCATGGCAATATATCTCGGAATGGCTATGGAAATGCCATAATAGGTAGGTATGGTGGCTGTTTTGAGGACGGTATATGGTAGGTGTATGATACCGGGGAAAGGTGCACGGTATTAGAGAGGCTAGCAAGGGTGGAAGGGTGAGAGTGTGTATAATCCATGGACTCAACATTAGTCATAAAGAACTCATATACTTATTGCAAAAATTTAGAAGTTATCAAAGCAAAGTATTACGCGCATGCTCCTAGGGGGATAGATTGGTAGGAAAAGACCATCGCTCGTCCCCGACCGCCACTCATAAGGAAGACAATCAATAAATAATTCATGCTCCGACTTCATCACATAACGGTTCACCATACGTGCATGCTACGGGAATCACAAACTTCGACACAAGTATTCTTTAAATTCACAACTACTCAACTAGCATGACTTTTAATATTATCACCTCCATATCTCAAAACAATTATCATGCTTCAATCTTTTCTTAGTATTCAACACACTCAAAAGAAAGTTTCACAAATCTTGAATACCAAGCATATTATTATTAGGCAAATTACCATGCTATTAAGAGACTCTCAAATTAATTTAAGTGAAGCATGAGAGATCAATAGTTTCTTTAAAACGAATCCACCACCGTGCTCTAAAAGATCTAAGTGAAGCACATAGAGCAAAATTATCTAGCTCAAAAGATATAAGTGAAGCACATAGAGCAAAATTATCTAGCTCAAAAGGATATAAGTGAAGCACATAGAGCAAAATTATCTAGCTCAAAAGATATAAGTGAAGCACATAGAGTAAAACTATCTAGCTCAAAGGATATAAGTGAAGCACATAGAGTGTTCTATCAAATTTTAATTCATGTATGGCTCTCTCAAAAGGTGTGTACAGCATGGACGATTGTGGCAAACTAACAAACAAATACACAAATAATACAAGAAGCTCCAAGCAAAACACATATCATGTTGGTGAATAAAAATATAGCTCCAAGTAAATTACCGATGGAAGTGGACGAAAGAGGGGATGCCTTCCGGGGCATCCCCAAGCTTTGACTTTTTGGTGTCCTTGGATTATCTTGGGGGTGACATGGGCATCCCCAAGCTTAGGCTCTTCCCACTCCTTGTTCCATGATCCATCAAAAGAATTCACCCAAAACTTGAAAACTTCACAACACAAAACTCAAAATAGAAAACTCGTGAGCTCCGTTAGCGAAAGAAAACAAAATACCACTACAAGGTACTGTAATGAACTCATTCTTTATTTATATTGGTGTTAAACATACTGTATTACAACTTCTCTATGGATTATAAACTATTTTACTAGCCATAGATTCATCAAAATAAGCAAACAACACACGAAAAACAGAATCTGTCAAAAACAGAACAGTCTGTAGTAATATGTATCTAGCGCAAAATCTGGAACCCCAAAAATTCTAAAATAAATTGCTGGACGTGAGGAATTTATCTATTAATCATATTCAAAAAGAATTAACTAAATAGCACTCTTCAAATAAAAATGACAGCAGTTCTCGTGAGCGCTAAAGTTTCTGTTTTTTACAGCAAGTTCAACAAGACTTTCCCCAAGTCTTCCCAACGGTTCTACTTGGCACAAACACTAATTAAACACAAAAAACACAACCAAAACAGAGGATAAATAATTTATTTATTACTAAACAGGATCAAAAATCAAGGAACAAAAATAAAATTGGGTTGCCTCCCAACAAGCGCTATCATTTAACGCCCCTAGCTAGGCATAACGAGCAAGAATAGATCTAGGTATTGCCATCTTTGGTAGGCAATCCATAAGTGGCTCTCATGATAGTTTCATATGGTAATTTTATTTTCTTTCTTGGAAAGTGTTCCATGCCCTTTTTAATGGAAATTGAAATCTAATATTCCCCTCCTTCATATCAATAAGCATGTGGAGAATTTAGCACGGATTGCAACAAGGAAATACAATCAATCAAAGAGCAATTTTCATAATTAAATTCCTTGAAATCCAATATAGTGGGTTTAGCAACATCTAGATTTTTATTTCTTCCCATCCCACTTTCATCAATTTCATCATTAAGATCTAAACACTCCAAATTTTTAGAACGCCTTCTAGGTAAAGGAGGATCATATTCAGTTTCATCAAGATTCATATTGCAAAATAAAGATTTAATAGGAGACACATCAATAACTTTTAGATCTTCATCTTGATTTTCATAAGAATTAGAAGAACACGCTTTAATAAAGGCATCTTTGGAAGCACGCATCCTAGCGGTTCTTTCTTTACACTCATCAATTGAAATTCTCATGGCTTTTAGAGACTCATTAATATCATGCTTAGGTGGAATATATCTAAGTTTCAAAGCATCAACATCAAGAGCAATTCTATCAACGTTCCTAGCCAAATCATCAATCTTAAGCAATTTTTCTTACATCATAGCATTAAAATTCTTTTGCGAAGAAATAAATTCTTTAATATTAGATTCAAAATCAGAGGGCATCTTATTATAATTTCCATAAGAGTTGTTGTAGGAATTCCCATAATTATTAGAAGGATTACTAGGATATGGCCTAGGATTAAAATTCCCTCTATAAGCGTTGTTACCAAAATTAGTCCTACCAACAAAATTCGCATCCATAGATTCATTGTTATTCTCAATCAAAGTAGACAAAGGCATATCATTAGGATCAGAAGAAACACTCTTAGTAGCAAATAATTTCATAAGTTCATCCATCTTTCCACTCAACACATTAATTTCTTCTATCGCATGCACTTTTTTATTAGAAGTTCTTTCAGTATGCCATTGAGAATAATTAACCATAATATTATCTAGGAGTTTAGTAGCATATCCTAAAGTGATTTCCATAAAAGTGCCTCCCGCGGCCGAATCTAAAAGGTTTCTAGAAGCAAAGTTCAATCCGGCATAAAATTTTTGTATAATCATCCACAAATTCAAACCATGAGTAGGGCAATTACGTATCATTAATTTCATTCTCTCCCAAGGTTGTGCAACATGTTCATGATCAAGTTGTTTAAAGTTCACTATATCGTTTCTAAGAGAGATGATCTTAGCGGGAGGAAAATACTTAGAGATAAAAGCATCTTTGCATTTGTTCCATGAATCAATACTATTCTTAGGCAAAGACGAAAACCAAGCTTTAGCACGATCTCTAAGCAAAAAAGGAAATAGCTTCAATTTAACGACATCATTATTGACATCTTTTTTCTTTTGCATATCACATAAATCAACGAAGCTATTCAGATGAGTAGCGGCATCTTCACTAGGAAGGCCGGCGAATGGATCTTTCATAACAAGATTCAACAAAGCAGTATTAATTTCACAAGATTCAGCATCGGTAAGAGGAGCAATCGGAGTGCTAAGGAAATCATTATTATTGGTATTGGTGAAGTCACACAATTTGGTAGTATCTTGAGCCATCACGACAAACAAGCAATCTAACACACGAGCAAACCAAAAAGCAAGCGGACAAAAAGAGGCAAACAGAGAGGGAGGATAGAGAGAGAGAGAGAGGGAGAATAAAACGGCAAGGGTGAATTGGGGGGAGAGGAAAACGAGAGGCAAATGGCAAATGATGTAATGCGAGAGATAGGGATTGTGATGGGTACTTGGTATATTGACTTTTTGCGTAGACTCCCCGGCAACGGTGCCAGAAATCCTTCTTGCTACGTCTTGAGCTTGCGTTGGTTTTCCCCGAAGAGGAAGGGATGATGCAGCAGAGTAGCATAAGTATTTCCATCAGTTTTTGAGAACCAAGGTATCAATCAAGTAGGAGCCCACGCTCAAGTCCCTCGTACCTGCACAAAGCGATAGCTACTCGCAACCAACGCGATTAGGGGTTGTCAAGCCCTTCACGGTCACTTACGAGAGTGAGATCTGATAGATAGAATGTTTTTGGTATTTTTGATATAAAGATGCAAAGTAAAAAGTAAATAGCAAAACAATATAAAAGTGATGGAGATTGATATGATGAGAATAGACCCGGGGGCCATAGGTTTCACTAGTGGCTTCTCTCAAGAGCATAAGTATTCTACGGTGGGTGAAAAAAATTACTGTTGAGTAATTGATAGAATTGTGCATACTTATGAGAATATCTAGGCATGATCATGTATATAGGCATCACGTCCGTGACAAGTAGATCAAAACGATTCTGCATCTACTACTATTACTCCACTCATCGACCGCTATCCAGCATGCATCTAGAGTATTAAGTTAAAAAACAGAGTAACGCCTTAAGCAGGATGACATGATGTAGAGAGATAAATTCATGCAATATGAAATAAACCCCATCTTGTTATCCTCGATGGCAACGATACAATACGTGCCTTGCTGCCCCTTCTGTCACTGGGTAAGGACACCGCAAGATCGAACCCAAATCTAAGCACTTCTCCCATGGCAAGAACCACCAATCTAGTTGGCCATACCAAACGGATAATTCGAAGAGACTTGCAAAGATAACCAATCATACATAAAAGAATTCAGAGAAGATTCAAATATTATTCATAGATAGACTTGATCATAAACCCACAATTCATCGGTCTCAATAAACACACCGCAAAAAGAAGATTACATCGAATAGATCTCCACAAGAGAGGGGGAGAACTTTGTATTGAGATTCAAAGAGAGAGAAGAAGCCATCTAGCTACTAACTATGGACCCGAAGGTCTGAGGTAAACTACTCACACTTCATCGGAGGGGCTATGATGATGTAGAAGCCCTTCGTGATGATGGCCCTCTTCAGGCGGAGCTCCGGAACAGGCCCCAAGATGGGATCTCGTGGATACAGAAATTTGCGGCGGTGGAATTAGGTTTTTGGCTCCTGTTTTGATCGTTTGGGGGTACATGTGTATATACAGGAGGAAGCAGTACGTCGGTGGAGCACCGAGGGGCCCACGAGGCAGGGGGCGCACCCTAGGGGGGCGCCCCCCATGCTCCTGACCTCCTCTTTGATCCCTTGCAGTAGGGTCCAAGTCTCCTGGATCATGTTTGGTGAGAAAATCACGTTTCCGAAGATTTTATTCCGTTTGGACTCCGTTTGATATTTTGTTTATCCGAAACACTGAAATAGGCAAAAAAACAACAATTCAGGGCTGGGCCTCCGGTTAATAGGTTAGTCCCAAAAATAATATAAAAGTGGAAAATTAAGCCCAATATAGTCCAAAATAGTAGATAATATAGCATGGAGCAATCAAAAATTATAGATACGTTGGAGACGTATCACGAGGCACGTCCTCGAGATCCGTAGATTGATCTGGTATGTCCTACTTTATTGTTCAGGTTTTGCCGAAGGTCATTTGTATGGCCGTTGGCTAATTTACCCCTACCTGTGCGATGAGGCGGGGCGGGCTGGTGTTCGGCGTGAGGTGTCGTTTTGTCCCGACCACGTGGTGGTCGGTCAGCCGCATTGTATGATGGTGGTATGTATTCTGGCACCTCCTCATCAAACTGAGGTAGCAATTTGCGCTTTGGGTAACTTTTGGTTGGGTGCTTGAGGTCGTATTCTTCGGCTACTAGGACATCAGTCCATTTATCATTGAGCAGATCTTGATCAGCTTGAAGCTGCTGCTTTTTCTTTTTCAGGCTCCTTGAAGTGGCTATGAGCTGGCGCTTGAAGCGCTCCTGCTCAAGAGGTTCCTCAGGCACGATGAAATCGTCGGTGCCGAGGCTCACCTCATCCTCGGAGAGCGGAAGATAACTTTCGTTCTCTGAGTCTTCGTGCGTGGCCTGTTTACCAAGGCTAACCTGCCCATATTCCCGTTCATCTTTTTCATTAGCTGTTTCAACGGGGTCTTTGTTGTCTTCGGCACCTTCTGGAGTATTATCTTCTCCTATGCCGGTGTTGCTGTCTTTACTGCGGCGTGACTTAGAGTAGCGCCGCTAACACCGACGCTTGGATTGTATTTCAGAAAGTTTATCCTCATCTGGATCTTCGTTGTCATCGCCGCTGTTCTCCTTTGGTGCATCCACCATGTATACATCATACGACGAAGTGGCCGTCCAGCGTCCAGTGAACGGTGGTTCTGGGCCTCTTCTTCTCCGGCATCGTCGTCCATACCGTCGATGTCCTCGGATTCGTAATCAAGTGTGTCAGTTAAGTCTTCGACCGTGGCTATAAAGTGGGTGGCGGGTGGGGAGCAAAATTCTCCATCGTTAGCCCCTAGTTCGAACCGGATATAGTTCGGCTGTGAGTCCTCCACCAAGGACAGATTTTTTAATGAGTTTAGCATGTCGCCCAAAGGCGAGTGCTGGAAGATGTCTGCGGTGTTGAGTTCGAAGATCGATAAACGATCAAGTTCGGCGTCCGCGAGCTCACATGATTCGGAACTTACGGCCGGAAACGAGTCCGGAGTTCCGGTGGCACAGGTATCCTGTGAGATCAAGTCTATGTGTGGCTCCAACACCGAGGAATCTGTGGCCTCCGTGGCGGGGTTGAGCTTCCCGTCCTTGGATGGCGCAGCCTGCTCCGAATCTAAGGCCAGAGCAGTTATGGGAGTTGTCTCCTGGATGCGGTCCGATGACAGATTTAGGTCATGTCCCTCGAGGTGGCCAGGAGTGGTAGCCGCGGTCTCGAATCCTGCAAAGATCAAGTCCCCATGGAAGTCCGCGACGTAGTTCAAGCTCCCAAATCTGACCTGATGGCCAGGGGCGTAGCTTTCGACCTGCTCCAGATGGCCAAGCGAGTTGGCCCACAGAGCGAAACCGCCGAACATGAAAATCTGTCCGGGGAGGAAAACTCCCCCTTGGGTAGCATCATTGCGGATGGTTGAAGGAGCCATCGAACCTCTTGATGATGGCACAGTGGAACTCTCAATGAAAGCACCAATGTCGGTGTCAAAACCGGCGGATCTCGGGTAGGGGGTCCCGAACTGTGCGTCTAAGGTCGATGGTAACAAGAGACAGGGGACACAATGTTTTACCCAGGTTTGGGCCCTCTCTATGAAGGTAATACCCTATGTCCTACTTGATTTATCTTGAGGAATATGAGTATTACAAGAGTTGATCTACCATGAGATCGTAATGGCTAAACCCTAGGGGTCTAGCTTGTATGGCTATGATAATGTATCTCCTCCGGACTAAGTCCTCTGGTTTATATAGACATCGGGAGGATCTAGGGTTACACAAGGTCGGTTACAAAGAAAGGAATCTACATATTTAGTCTCTAAGTTTGCCTTCCATGCCAAGGAGAGTCCCATCCGGACAAGGGCGTAGTCTTTGGTCTTCGTATCTTCACAGTCCATCAGTCCGGCCCATTACTAACAGGCCGAACGCCCAAGGACCCCTTAGTCCAGGACTCCCTCAGTCGGCCCTCATAGGACGCGCCCAAAGTGTGGAGTCCTACTAGGACTCCCTAGTCCAAGTAGGATTCCACCTCCTACATGGGATAGGAAAAAGGGAAGGGAGAAGGAGAAGGAAGGAAGGGGACACCCCCTTTCCCTAGTCCAATTCGGACCAGTCCATGAGGAAGGGGCGTGGCCACCCTAGAGGCCTTTCTCTCCTTTCATGTATGGCCCATTAAGGCCCAATACGAACTCCCATAACTCTCCGGTACTCCGAAAAATACCCGAATCACTTGGAACCTTTCCGATGTCCGAATATAGCCTTCCAATATATTGATCTTTACGTCTCGGCCATTTCGAGACTCCTCGTCATGTCCACTATCTCATCCGGAACTCCGAACAAACTTAGGTCATCAAATCACATAACTCGTAATACAAATCATCACAGAATGTTAAGCGTGCGGACCCTACGGGTTCGAGAACTATCTAGACATGACCGAGACACATATCCGGTCAATAACCAATAGCGGAACCTGGATGCTCATATTGGCTCCTACATATCCTACGAAGATCTTTATTTGTCAAACCGCATAACAACATACGGTGTTCCCTTTGTCATCAGTATGTTATTTCCCCGAGATTCTATTGTCGGTATCTCAACACCTAATTCAATCTCGTTACCGACAAGTCTCTTTACTCGTTCCGTAATGCAACATCCCGTAACTAACTCATTAGTGACATTGGTTGCAAGGCTTATAGTGATGTGCATTACCGAGAGGGCTCGGAGATACCTCTCCGACAATCGGAGTGAAAAATCCTAATCTTGATCTATGCCAACTCAATAAACACCATCGGAGACACATGTAGAGCACCTTTATAATCACCCAGTTACGTTGTGACGTTTAGTAGCACACAAAGTGTTCCTCTGGCATTCGGGAGTTGCATGATCTCATAGTCATAGGAACATGTATAAGTTATGGAGAAAGCAATAGCAACAAACTAAACGATCATCGTGCTAAGCTAACGGTTGGGTCAAGTACATCACATCATTATCTAATGATGTGATCTCATTAACCAAATGACAACTCATGTATATGGTTAGGAAACATAACCATCATTGATTCAACGAGCTAGTGAAGTAGAGGCATACTAGTGACATTCTGTTTGTCTATGTATTCACGCATGTACTAAGTTTTCGGTTAATACAATTCTAGCATGAATAATAAACATTTATCATGATATAAGGAAATATAAATAAAAACTTTATTATTGCCTCTAGGGCATATTTCCTTCAGTCTCCCACTTGCACTAGAGTAAATAATCTAGTTCACATCATCATGTGATTTAACACCAATAGTTCACATCTTTATGTGATTAGTTCACATCTCCATGTGACTAACACCCAAAGGGTTTACTAGAGTCAACAATCTAGTTCACATCGCTATGTGATTAACACCCAAAGAAAAATTGTGCTCATGATCTTCACTTATATTTGTTTGAGCTTATCAAAAGCAACATATGGAAATAAGTTCCAAAGTGATAGATATCCAAGAAGGATATAATAAAAGCTTTCATGAAGATAATTGGACAAAATAAACTTGATTCTTAGTAATAGTTTTGAGATATGATGATGTGATATGTGAGTTATGTTGATGAGTAATTATGCTTTAGTAAGAATATTGGTGTTAAGGTTTGTGATTCCCTATGCAAGCACGAAATTCCATAATTATGCAATGAAATTATATCCTACTTGTGGTGCATTATTCGGTGTTAGTTATGCTTAATGCTCGCTTATGGGGTTATTAGTTTCTTGGTTGGTCGCTTCTCAATCTTTTGCTAGCCTTCATTTTGCACTAAGTATGATCACTACTTGTGCATCCAAAAACCTTTAAACCAGTTTTGCCACATGAGTCCACTATATCTACCTATATGTGGTATTCTTTTGCCGTTTGAAGCAAATTTGTATGTGCCGTCTCTAATTTTCAAAATAAACTTCTCTTTTGTGTGTTCGTTTCGCTCGCGGAGCGGTGAGGGGTGGATAATATTTTCCATGCTAGATGTGTTATTCTCACAATGAGTGTTTATTCACTTGTCATCGCACGAGAGTAAGGCAAAGGTATTAGGGATGCCCTGTCCCGAAATGAAAAATGAATTTACTTTATGTTGTCAAATAATAAATTCGTTGAAAAGTGTTGGTATGGAAGGCACCCGTGGATACGGTAAGCCACGGAAAGTGAAAGTATGGTGTAAAAAGGAATAGACTTTATTTTCTGTTTGGGAACCTCCTATGATATATCTAGCATGGAAAGTGTTGGGAACTCTAAGTCGTTTTCGTTGGTGGGATGGATACACCTCCCAAAATGTTTTTATCTCTAAGTTTTTCGCTTTAAGCTCTGGCACCTCTACAAATCCATACTACCCTCTACGAAGGGCCTTTCTTTTACTTTATGCAATTTTTAGTTTGAATTTGAGTCTCCATCTTCTCTTATAAAGCATCTACTAGGAGGCACTATGATCGTACTTGAGGATTGGGTGTAGTTAATATGCGAGTGTTTTTCATGAATGGATCAATGATTGAGCATGATCGGCTAGGGATAGCTTATTTTAGCATTGATATTTTGAAAGACATGGTTGCTTGTTGATATGCTTGAGTATTTAAGTTATCATGTCAAAACTAGACTATTGCTTTGAACAATATAAAAGTCCAAATGTCCATGCTATAAAGAAAAGAATATGATATGACATAATATTGATAGGCAGCATTCCACATCAAAAATTCTGTTTTTATCACTTACCAACTCGAGGACAAGTAGGAGTTAAGCTTGGGGTTGCTGATACGTATCCAACGTATCTATATTTTTTGTTTGTTCCATGCTATTATATTATCAATCTTGGATGTTTTATAATCATTTTATAGTCATTTTATATCAATTTTTGGTACTAACCTATTGACGTAGTGCCAAGTGCCAGTTGCTGTTTTTTTGCATGTTTTTTACATCGCAGAAAATCAATACCAAACGGAGTCCAAATGACACAAAACTTTACGGAGATTTTTTATGGACCAGAAGACACCTAATGGGCCAAGGCTGTGCCTGGGGGGGTGCTCCGAGGAGAGCACAACCCGCCAGGGCACGCTAGGAGGCCCAACCATGCCCTGGTGGGTTGTGCCCACCTCGGGTGCCCCCCGGACCGCCTCTTTGCTCTATAAATACCCCAATATTCCAGAAACCCTACGGGAGTCGATGAAAATCAATTCCAGCCGCCGCAGAGTCCAGAACCACCAAATCCAATCTAGACACCATCACGGATAGGGTTCACCACCTCTATTGGTGCCTCTCCGATGATGCGTGAGTAGTTCTTTGTAGACCTTCGGGTCCGTAGTTAGTAGCTAGATGGCTTCCTCTCTCTCATTTGATTCTCTATACGATGGTCTCTTGGAGATCCATATGATGTAACTCTTTTTGCGGTGTGTCTGTTGGGATCTGATGAACTTTGAGTTTATGATCAGATCTATCTTTTTATATCCATGAAAGCATTTGAGTTTCTTTGATCTCTTTTATGCATGATTGCTTATAGCCTCATATTTCTTCTTTGATATTTGGGTTTTGTTTGGCCAACTTGATCTATTTATCTTGCAATGGTAAGAGGTGCTTTGTAGTGGGTTCAATCTTACGGTGCTTGATCCCAGTGACAGAAGAGGAATCGACACGTATGTATCGTTGCAACTAAGGATAAAATGATGGGGTCTATCTCTACATAGATAGATCTTGTCTACATCATGTCATCATTCTTATTGCATTACTCCGTTTCTCCATGAGCTTAATACACTAGATGCATGCTGGATAGCGGTCGATGTGTGGAGTAATAGTAGTAGATGCAGACAGGAGTCGGTCTACTAATCTTGGACGTGATGCCTATGTAATGATCATTGCATGGATGTTGTCATGAGTATTTGAAGTTCTATCAATTGCCCAATAGTAATTTGTTTACCCACCGTTTGCTATTTTTCTCGATAGAAGCCACTAGTGAAATCTACGGCCCCCGGTCTCTTTCTCATATTATTTGTCTTTGCGATATATTTTATTTGCATTTTATTTTTAGATCTATTAAATCCAAAAATACCTTGGTGCAATTTATTTTATTTGGTGTTCGATCTATCAATATTTACAACTCTCTCACGTCTGTTTGCCCATCTTGGGGCGCCGCTACCCGAAAGGGATTGACAACCCCTTTTACACGTCGGGTTGCGAGTAGTTGTTATTTGTGTGCGGGTGCTATTTACGTTGTGTTTCTTAGTTCTGCTACTGGTTCGATAACCTTGGTTTCATATCTAAGGGAAATACCTACCGCCGCTGTGCTGCATCATCCCTTCCTCTTTGGGGAAATACCAACGTAGCTTCAAGCGACATCACTCGTGGCGGGCAGCGGTGGTGGTGCCTTCTCTTAGCTATGCAGGATAGCAAGGGGAGGGGTGGTGGGTGGCCTTGGTGTCATCGTAGCTTCGGCAATGGTGATCCCTTGGTCTGGATCTGGAGGCCTGGCTTGAAGGGTCGTGACTGTTGGGGATCGTAGCAAAAATTTAAAATTTTCTATGCATCACCAAGATCAATCTATGGAGTAATCTAGCAATGAAGGGAAGGGGAGTGCATCTACATACCCTTGTAGATCGCTAAGCGGAAGCGTTGCAAGAACGCGGATGAGGTAGTCGTACTCGTGGCGATTCAGATCGTGGTCGATTCCGATCTAAGCGCCGAACAACGGCGCCTCCACGTTCAACACACGTGCAGCCCGTTGATGTCTCACATGCCTTGATCCAGCAAGGAGAGAGGGAGAGGTTGGGGAAGACTCCGTCCAGCAGCAGCACGACGGCGTGGTGGTGGTGGACGAGCGTGGTACTCCTGCAGGGCTTCGCCAAGCACTATGAGAGACGAGGAGGGAGAGAGGTAGGGCTGCGCCTTGGGAGAGAGACTCGCATGTTGGGCAGCCCAAAACCACCACTATATATAGGGGGAGGGGAGGGGCTACGCCCCCACCTAGGGTTTCCTCCCCAGGGGTGGTGGCAGCCCCCAGATCCCATCTGGGTGGCAGCCAAGGGGGGAGAGAGGGGGCACACCTAGGGTGGGCCTTAGGGCCCATCTGCCCCTAGGGTTTGCCCCTTCTCCTCTTGAGGGCGCCTTGGGCCTTGGTGGGAGGTGCCCCAGCCCACCTAGGGGCTGGTCCCTTCCGACTCTTGGCCCACAAAAGCCTTCGGGGCTGGTGGCACCTCCCGGTGGACCCCCGGAACCCTTCCGGTGGTACCGGTACATTACCGGTGATGCCCGGAACACTTCCGGTGGCCAAATCCACACTTCCTATATATCAATCTTTACCTCCGGACCATTCCGGAACTCCCAGTGACGTCTGGGATCTCATCCGGGACTTTGACCAACATTCAGTAACCGCATACATACATTCCCTATAACCCTAGCGTCATCGAACCTTTAGTGTGTAGACCCTACGGGTTCGGGAATCATGCAGACATGACCGAGACATCTCTCTGGTCAATAACCAACAGCGGGATCTGGATACCCATGTTGGCTCCCACATGTTCCACGATGATCTCATCGGATGAACCATGATGTCTAGGATTCAATCAATCCCGTATACAATTCCCTTTGTCCACTGGTATGATACTTGCCCAAGATTCGATCGTCGGTATCCCGATACCTTGTTCAATCTCGTTACCGGCAAGTCTCTTTACTCGTTCCGTAACACATCATCCTGTGATCAACTCATTGGTCACATTGTGCACGTTATGATGATGTCCCACCGAGTGGGCCTAGAGGTACCTCTCCATTACACGGAGTGACAAATCCCAGTCTCGATTCGTGCTAACCCAACAGACACTTTCGGAGATACCCGTAGTGCACCTTTATAGCCACCCAGTTACGTTGTGACATTTGGTACACCCAAAGCATTCCTACGGTATCTGGGAGTTGCACAATCTCATGGTCTAAGGAAATGATACTTGACATTAGAAAAGCTTTAGCATACGAACTACATGATCTTGTGCTAGGCTTAGGATTGGTCTTGTCCATCACATCATTCTCCTAATGACGTGATCCCGTTATCAACGACATCCAATGTCCATGGTCAGGAAACCGTAACCATCTATTGATCAACGAGCTAGTCAACTAGAGGCTTACTAGGGACATGGTGTTGTCTATGTATCCACACATGTATCTAAGTTTCCTATCAATACAATTCTAGCATGGATAATAAACGATTATCATGAACAAGGAAATATAATAATAACTAATTTATTATTGCCTCTAGGGCATATTTCCAATAGTCTCCCACTTGCACTAGAGTCAATAATCTAGTTCACATCGCTATATGATTAACACTCAAGGTCACATCGCCATGCGACTAACACCCAAAGAGTTTACTAGAGTCAATAATCTAGTTCACATTACCATGTGATTACACTCAATGAGTTTTGGGTTTGATCATGTTATGCTTGTGAGAGATGTTATAGTCAACGGGTCTGCAACAATCAGATCCGCATGTACTTCGCAAAACTTTATGTCATATCGTAGATGCTGCTACCACGTTCCACTTGGAGCTATTCCAAATGGTTGCTCCATTATACATATCCGGTTTTTCTACTCATAGTCATCCGGATATGTGTTAAAGCTTGCATCGACGTAACTCTTAACGTCGAACTCTTTATCACCTCCATAACCGAGAAATATTTCCTTATTCCTCTAAGGATAATTTTGACCACTGTCCAGTTATCCACTCCTGGATCACCTTTGTACCCTCTTGCCAGACATGTGGCAAGGCACAAATCAGGTGTGGTACTCAGCATGGCATACCGTATAGAGCCTATGACAAAAGCATAGGGGGCGACCTTCGTCCTTCCTCTTTCTTCTACCGTGGTCAAGCTTTGAGTCTTACTCAACTTCACACCTTACAACTCAGGTAAGAATCCCTTCTTTGACTGATCTATTTTTAACTCCTTCAAAAACATGTCAAGGTGTGCATTCTTTGAAAGTATCATCAGGCGTCTTGATCTATCTCTATAGATCTTGATGCCCAATATGTAAGCAGCTTTATCCAGGTCTTCCTTTGAAAATCACACTTCAGACAACCGTTTATGCTTTCCAGAAATTCTACATTATTTCAGATCAACAATATGTCATCCACATATACTTATCCGAAATGTTGTAGTGCTCCCACTCACTTTCTTGTAAATACAAGTTTCTAGCAAAGATTGTATAAACCTAAAAGCTTTGATCACTCCATCAAAGCATATATTCCGACTCCGAGATGCTTGCTCTAGTCCATAGAAGGATCGCTGGAGCCAGCATACCTTTTAGCATCCTTAGGATCGACAAAAACCTTTTATTGTATCACATACAACTTTTTCTTACGAAAACTGGTAAGAAAACTTGTTTTGACATCCATCTGTCAGATTTCATAATCGAAAAATACAGCTAATGCTAACATGATTCCGATGGACATAAACATCGCTACGGGTGAGAAAATCTCATCATAGTCAACTCCTTCAACTTGTGAAAAGACTCTTTGCCACAAGTCGAGTTTCATAGACGGTAACATTACCATCCACGTCCGTCTTCTTCTTAAAGATCCATTTATCTCAATGGCTTGCCGATCAACGGGCAAGTCCACCAAAGTCCATGCTTTGTTCTGATACATGGATCCTATCTCAGATTTCATGGCTTCTAACCATTTGTCGGAATATGGGCCCACCATCGCTTCTTCATAACTCGTAGGTTCATTGTTGTCCAACATGATATCTAAGACAGGATCACCGTACCACTCAGGAGTAGTACATATCCTTGTCGACCTACGAGGTTTGATAGCAACTTGATCCGAAGATTCATGATCACTATCATTAACTTCCTCTTCAACCGACATAGGCGCCACAGAAAAATCTTTCTGTGTTGCACCACTTTCCGGTTGAAGTAGAGGTTCAACAACCTCATCAAGTTCTATCTTCCTCCCACTCAATTCTTTCGAGAGAAACTCCTTCTCGAGAAAGGACCCGTTCTTAGCGACAAACACTTTGCCCTCGGATCTGAGATAGAAGGTATACCCAACTATTACCTTTGGGTATCCTATGAAGATGTATTTGTCCGCTTTGGGTTCGAGCTTTTTCGGCTGAAGCCTTAAGCATCGCAGCACCAAATATTAAGAAACGACAACTTTGGTTTCTTGCCAAACCAATGTCCATACGACGTCATCTCAACGGACTTAGATGGTGCCCTATCTAAAGTGAATGCAGCTATCTCTAACGCATAACCTCACAATGATAGTGGTAGATCGGTAAGAGACATCATAGACCGCACCATATCTCATAAGGTTCGATTACGACGTCCGGACACGCCATTACGCTGTGGTGTTCCAGGTGGTGTCAATTGTGAAACAATTTCACAATGTGTTAAGTGATTGCCAAACTCATAACTCAGAAATTCTCCATCGATCAGATCGTAGGAATTTGATCTTCTTAACTTCACTCTGAAATTTCTTGAACTTTTCAAACGTTTCAGACTTGTGCTTCATTAAGTAAATATACCCATATCTACTCAAATCATCAGTGAAGATGAGAAAATAGCGATGTCCACCACACGCCTCAATTCTTATTGGATCACACACATCAGCATGTACGATTTCCAACAAGTCACTTGCCCATTTCATTGTACTTGAAAACATGGTCTTAGTCATCCTGCCCATGAGGCATGGCTCGCATGTGTCAAGTGATTCAAAATCAAGTGACTCCAAACATCCATCGACATGGAGTTTCTTCATGCATCTTACGCCAATATGACCTAGGTGGCAGTGCCACAAGATTCAATGAACCATTCACATAGGGTGCATGACCATGAAAGGTATTATTCATGTAAACAGAATAACCATTATTCTCTAACTTAAATGAATAACCGTACTGCAATGAACATGATCTAATCATATTCATGCTCAACGTAGACACCTGATAACATTTATCTAGGTTCAATACTAACCCCGAGGGCAGATGGAGCATGCGATGGTGATCTCATCAACTTTGGAAACACTTCCAACACACATCGTCACCTCGCCCTTAGCCAGTCTCCGTTTAGTCCGTAGCTTTTTGCTTCAAGTCACCAATAATAGCAACTGAACCAGTATCCAATACCCAGGTGCTACCAGGAGTACTAGAAAGGTACACATTAATAACATGTATATACTTTGTTGAAGTTGCCAGCCTTCTTATCTACCATGCATTTGGGGTAATTCCGCTACCAGTGACCGTTCCCCTTACAATAGAAGCACTTAGTCTCGGGTTGGGTTCAACCTTGGGTTCCTTTACTGGAGCGGCAACTGGTTTGCCATTCATGAAGTTTCCCTTCTAGCCCTTGCCCTTCTTGAAACCAGTGGTCTTGTTAAACCATCAACACTTGATGCTCCTTCTTGATTTCTACTTTTTGCGGTCTTAAGCACCGCGAACAGCTCCGGGATCATCTCCATCCCTTGCATGTCATAGTTCATCACGAAGATCTAGTAGCTTAGTGATAGTGACTAGATTACTCTATCAAGCACTATCTTATCTGGAAGTTTAACTCCCACTTGATTCAAGTGATTGTAGCACCCAGACATTCTGAGCACATGCTCACTAGCTGAGCTATTCTCCTCCATCTTGTAGCCAAAGAACTTGCCAGAGGTCTCATACCTCTCAACACGGACATGAGCCTAAAATCCCAATTTCAGCTCTTGGAACATCTCATATGTTCTATGTCGTTCAGAACGTCATTGGAATCCCGATTCTAAGCCGTAAAGTATGGTGTACTTAACTATCAAGTAGTCATCAGGACGTATCTGTCAGATATTCATAACATCCACAGACGACGCTGGAGGGGTTGGCACACCGAGCGGTGCATCAAAGACATAAGCCTTCTGTGTAGCAGTGAGGACACTCCTCAGGCAATGGATCATTGCTTACAATATCTTTCAACTTAATATTTCTCTAGGAACATATTGAAACAGGGAGCTACAACGTGAACTATTGATCTACAACCCTTTTTGCAAAGACAACTTAGACTATTGTTCATGATAAATAAGTTTATCTAATCAAATTATATAATGAACTCCCACTTAGATAGACATCCCTCTAGTCATCTAAGTGATACATGATCCGAGTCAACCAGGTTGTGTCCGATAATCACGTGAGACAGACTAGTCATCATCGGTGAACATCTTCATGTTGATCGTATCTTCTATACGACTCATGTTCGACCTTTCGGTCTTCCGTGTTCCGAGGCCATGTCTGTACATGCTAGACTCGTCAAGTCAACCTAAGTGTATTGTGTCGGTGTCAAAACCGGCGGATCTCGGGTAGGGGGTCCCGAACTGTGCGTCTAGGCCGGATGGTAACAGGAGGTAAGGGACACGAAGATTTTACCCAGGTTCGGGCCCTCTCGATGGAGGTAAAACCCTACGTCCTGCTTGATTAATATTGATGATATGGGTAGTACAAGAGTAGATCTACCACGAGATCGGAGAGGCTAAACCCTAGAAGCTAGCCTATGGTATGATTGTTGTCGTGTATGTTGTCCTATGGACTAAAACCCTCAGGTTTATATAGACACCAGAGAGGGTTAGGGTTACACAAAGTCGGTTACAATGGTAGGAGATCTACATATCCGTATCGCCAAGCTTGCCTTCCATGCCAAGGAAAGTCCCTTCCGGACACGGGACGAAGTCTTCAATCTTGTATCTTCATAGTCCAGGAGTCCGGCTGAAGATATACTCCGGCCATCCGGACACCCCCTAATCCAGGACTCCCTCAGTAGCCCCCGAACTAGGCTTCAATGACGATGAGTCCGGCGCGCAGATTGTCTTCGGCATTGCAAGGCGGGTTCTCCTCCAAATTCCATGTACCTGTTGAATAAAGTCCGGCTTCTTGTAAATGTTGCGCTCCTCGGCTTCTACGTCCAATAATGGTCGTCTCCCACGTGTCAAACGAATATGAAAAGTCTGAGTGTTTTTACATTCACACCCCTAGCCGCGTAAATGAGCCGCCCATTTAAGGGGACGAGGATTTAGATCCAAACCACACCTTCTCCCCTTCACGAGTGTTCATCAGAGCGCATGCGATGAAGGTCCATTCCACCATGGCCAGCCATCACAACTCCTCCTTTCGCCCTTCCAGCCCTCAGCCTGGATATTGGGAGAGATGCTCCGTCCCGCATAGCGAGCTAGTGACGCTCCAGACCAAGGGATTTCTCCCCCCGGCCTATATGATCCCGGTTCGAGCTGGTCTTGCCGTCTATAACGGCGGAAAGCAAGCGGAGAGTGCCCCTAATCCCTCCAAAGGAGAGCGGGTATGCCTCGTCCCTTATTTAATAAGGGGGCTCGGGTTTCCAATCCATCCATTTCTCCGGGGGCTGCTGGAGTTCGACGGCCTCCAGCTACATAATCTCACGCCTGCCTCCGTAATGCATATCGCGGGCTTCGTAGCCCTCTGCGAGCTGTTTTTAGGTATCGAGGCTCATTTCGGGCTATGGAAAATGTTATTCTGCCTTGTGCCCCGCTCTAAGGAGGGTTCAATGTATCAAGTGGGCGGAGCCGAAGTGTGGCACATCGCCGGGACCGGATATCTATCCGGAACTCCAAAGAAGGCGTCCGAAGACTGGCCTTCGGAATGGTTTTATATAGAGGATGTCCCGCTGCCGGATCCTGTTTGGATTGGCCTCCCTGAGTTCGACAGTGCTCCCTTAAAGAAGCGCCTAAGCTGGCGTCCACGGAGCCCTCAGAGGGAAAGTGACAGGGACATCATTTACCTGATGGGCCGAATAAGATTGTTAGCCCATTCCGGACTGACCATGATCGTGGTTATGGCCGAATGCATCATGCGGGGGGTGCGGCCGCTTCAGTATAGAAGCCACCCCATGTGGGACTTCAACGGGGAGGACGACGCCACCCGCTACGGCCGTAAGGGGCCGGATTCAGCTGCCGGTCTACTAAAGATCTTGTCCACTTTGTATAAGGGAGAAGAGGAGGAATTTCTCCGCGTCAACCCACAGGGTGGATTCTCTATGCACAATCCCCCAAGCTGGGTAAGCGGTCACATTTACTTGCCCATCCGTTTTGTATTCCCATTGTTAAATATTCAGTCTGACGACTTCAACGCAGGAACTGCGCCGGGCTGTTAAGGAAATAAGCAGCCCTCCTCCACAACCCGAGGACCCAGGACGGTCCCTCGACCCGGCCTCTCAAGAGGATCCGGACATATCTGTGGAGCTGATTGATGGAGTGTTCCATCAATTGAGCAAGGACAACGCCTTGGTGGCAATTACGGCCGATTACCCAGGGCTAATCCCGGCCTCCCAGGTAACTGAGATTGAAGTCCCAGTACCCTGAATAGGTGTCCGCCCTCTCGTGTTTTCAGTTTCCTGATTACAACCGAGCTTTGCAGGGGAGGTTTTTGAGACGGGAGGCCGAACCTGCGGCGGCAAGCTAACGAGGGGCCGCAGGGGCCCGTGGGCAGAAAAGAGGCGCAGTCCGGACCGAGGTGTCAGCGCAAAGGTATGGCACGCCCCCTTATCCCAGGTGTTACACCTGCAAGGCATATTAACACTCGTGCTCTCTTCAGGACAAAGAGACCTCGCCGGACTATACCCGGAGAGGCTGCCAACCGCGCCTCCACCAGCCAGGCTCCAAAGCCTGGTCCGGAGGCGGAGGCGAACACAAGGCACGCACCGGACGCTCCTCCGATGGAGGATGTGGACAGGTTGTCTGCCACCAACTCTGAGGTGGAGAGTGCCATGAACCACAGGCGTCGCCAGACAATTCTTCGCGATGCTTGTTTCTCCCAAGAGGCATTAGATGCCTTTAATTCGGGAGATGCGTACCTCCGTGCCGCTCAAAATGGTCTAGCCAGAGCCACGGAGCAATATGTAAAAGACATACGGGTAAGAAAATTTTGGTAATTATATATATATACCAGTAGCCCCCGAGACTTGAAACAGTTAGAATAACTGATTTAAGGATCATTTGTTATGCAGGTTCTTACAGAAAAGAATTCCCTACTGTCCAAGGAGCTGGAAGAGTCCAAAGCCCAACTTGAGGCCGCACTAGCCGCGGCAAGGGAGCCCAAGGAGACCCCTTCTGGTAATATACACTTCGAAAGATAAGTATTTTGCGAAGCACGGCATGGGTGTGAATCTGACAAATGAAATTGCAGATGGCGCCAGATTGAATCCAGAAAGGCAACACCTCCTACGCCAGCTAAAGGCTGGTGAGAAGGTGCTGACAAAGGTGAGGCGGGAGAAGAACGATCTCCAAGATGCCAACACCAAGCTGGGCGTCGAGCTGAAAGATGTTTGTGCCTAGCTGTCAGACTCCGTTAAGGAGAATCAGCGGCTTCGGTGTGGCATATTTAGTAAGTGCTTGAACGAACCTTTGAAAGAAAGTTCGGCGGGGAAGTCGACTAACAGAGCAATGTCTGTAGGTGTGCTAACAGGTCGTCCTGCAGAGGAGATGCCCGGTTCTACGGGTGACCTTCTTCCCGAGCTCTCGCAACTGCTCGATCGAGTTCGGCAGGCGATGCAAGGCGTCGCCCAGGCCCTGTGGCCATCCATCTCCATGCCCGAAGGTCTTGGAGAGCTTGCGGAGAAGCTAAAGGGAGCACGGCGGCGCTTCCGATTGTGGAAGATATCGGCCTGCCGTCAAGGCGCTAGGGAGGCCTGGGCCATGGTGAAGACGCGGTACACAAAGGCTGACCCCAACCACATGGCCGAGGTCGGTCCTGTAGGGCCCGATGGGAAGGAGATCCCTGTAAGCTTAGTATACGGCCAAGTAGAGTTGGCCGCAAAGTATTCCCAGCAGGACTGTAAATTAGACAGCCTGTTAGATGGTATTGAAGAGGAATACAATCAGTCAAAATGACTATGTAATTTAATTGACATTTATAATGCCTTCTAGCCGGATTGTAGATCATTTGTCATGGCCGACCTTTTCGCTTCAGCCTCGGGACCTGACGGTCCGGAGTGTGTCCGAATTCCCATGCGGTTATATAGGAACCGGGGAATGCATGGAGACCAGGCGTAGGGGTCATTAGTGCGTGAACAGACAAGTGCCCGACTAGTTATGTTATATTACATGGTTAGTAAGAAACATCTTCCAGGGAGAATAGTTCCGTTAGGGGTTCCTTTCCCTGGGAGGCATGCCCTAAGGTGCATGTCCATGCTGCGAAAAGAAACGCAGGAAAAACATCTGGGGGCGTATAGATAAAAATAAAAAAGATCATCTTTAGTTCACCGACCGAATATTCCCTTAAGAACGCTAGCTTTCGGCTTCACCCAGTCTGAGGTACACGTCCGGCTGACCCGGCAGTAACAATCGCAGAGGTGCTCCCTTTACCACCTAGCCGAACAATCGGGAACGTAGGGGTAAGCACAGGAGCCAGGCAACCCAGCTTGGCCAAAACTTAAGTCATATCGATGCATATAATGGTGAATAAAAGGTACATGCGGAAGTGTGACACATGTGTTGGGCATGAAGCCCGTATAAATAAGCTTCTGTTTAAAGAAGCCCCCGGGTTTAATGAGCGCGGATAGCGCGTCACTTTATGAGCCTTTAAAGGCTATAAGAAGAGAGAGAGAGAGAGAGAGAGAGAGAGAGAGAGAGAGAGAGAGAGAGAGAGAGAGAGAGAGAGAGAGAGAGAGAAGAGGAATGTAAGACAGAAAATATATAAAAAATGGACAGAGGAAGGAGACGAACACAGAGTCCGGCGCTAGGCATAGAATCTTCGGAGACGGGCTGCGTTCCATGGGTTCGGCTCGAGTCAGTTATCCGATGCATCTCGCAGGCGGTACGCTCCACCAGTCAGGACTTGGTCAATTATGAAGGGACCTTCCCACTTGGGCTTGAGTTTGTCCTTTTTCTTGTCCGGTAGTCGTAGAACTAATTCGCCAACGTTGTAATTTTTGGCCCGTACTTCTCTGCTTTGGTATCTTCGAGCCTGCTGTTGATAGAATGCGGAACGGGCTTTTGCCACGTCACGCTCCTCCTCCAATGCGTCCAAGCTGTCCTGCCGATCGAGCTCGGCTTCTCTTTCTTCGTACATGCGCACTCGAGGTGAGTCATGAATTATGTCGCAAGGCAAAACTGCCTCTGCGCCGTACACCATAAAGAATGGTGTGTATCCGGTGGTGCGATTCGGCGTGGTCCGCAGCCCCCAGAGTACGGAGTCGAGCTCCTCTACCCAGTGCGTGTTAGATTCCTTGAGGGACCGCACTAATCTGGGTTTGATGCCGCTCATGATAAGACCATTTGCACGTTCGACCTGGCCGTTAGTTTGTGGGTGATAGACGGAAGCATAATCGAGCTTGATGCCCATGTTTTTGCACCAGAGTTTTACCTCGTCGGCCGTGAAGTTCGTGCCGTTATCAGTGATGATGCTGTGGGGGACGCCGTAACGGTGTACAACCCCGGATATAAAGTCTATCACCGGTCCGGATTCGGCCGTCTTAACAGGCTTGGCTTCTATCCATTTGGTGAACTTATCCACCATGACCAGTAAGTATTTTTGCTTGTGGGTTCCGCCTTTAAGGGGTCCAACCATGTCAAGCCCCCAGACCGCGAAGGGCCAAGTGATGGGGATAGTTTGGAGGGCGGTGGGTGGCATATGGCTTTGGTTTGCAAAGAGCTGGCAACCGGTGCATCGTTGGACTAAGTCCTGAGCGTCTGCCCGGGCCGTCGGCCAATAAAAGCCTGTACGGAAGGCCTTGCTTACAAGGGACCGAGCTGCAGCGTGATGACCGCCGAGTCCGGCATGAATTTCAGCCAGGAGGTTCCGCCCCTCCTCTTCGGAGATGCACCTTTGAAGGACTCCGGTAGTGCTTTTCTTATAAAGCTCTCCCTCGTGGACTCTGTAGGCTTTGGATCGCCGCACTATGCAGCGTGCCTCATTTTGGTCCTCGGGGAGTTCCTGCCTAGTAAGGTAGGCGAGGAATGGTTCTGTCCACGGGGCGATGACGGCCATTATTACGTGGGCTGAAGGTGTTATTTCATTGGCAGAGCCTCCGATTGTGTCAGGAATGTTCGGTGTCGGGCAGTGCGGTTGGGTCCGGGCTGTTATTGTTCGGCTCCCCTTCCCATACTACGGATGGCTTGAACAGCCTTTCCAAGAAGATGTTGGGGGGGACTACATCGCGTTTTGCGCCGATGCGTGCCAGGACATCTGCCGCCTGATTATTTTCCCGGGCTATATGGTGGAAATTCAAGCCCCTCGAACCGAGCTGACATTTTTAGGACGGCGTTGCGGTAAGCTGCCATTTTTGGATCCTTGGCATCAAAGTCTCCATTTATTTGGGATATTGCGAGGTTCGAGTCCCCGCGCACCTCTAGGCGTTGAATGCCCATGGATACTGCCATCCGGAGACCATGTAAAAGGGCCTCATATTCGGCTGCATTGTTGGAGTCCGTGTACATAATCTGGAGTACGTATTGAACTGTGTCTCCTGTGGGGGACGTCAAAACGACGCCAGCCCCCAGTCCGGCCAACATCTTGGAGCCGTCGAAATGCATGATCCAATTTGAATATGTGCCGTACTCTTTAGGGAGTTCGGCCTCCGTCCATTCTGCGACGAAGTCGGCCAAGACTTGCGACTTGATGGCTCGCCGTGGCTTATAAGTTATGTCGAACGGGAGGAGCTCAATGGCCCATTTTGCAATCCGGCCCGTTGCGTCACGGTTGTTTATAATATCGTTAAGTGGTACTTCCGAGGCTACTGTTATTGAACACTCTTGAAAGTAGTGTCGTAGCTTCCGGGATGCCATGAATACCGCGTACGCAATCTTTTGATAATGCGGGTACCGTGATTTGCAGGGAGTGAGGACAGTGGACACATAATAGACCGGCTTTTGAAGGGGGAATTTGTGTCCGTCCGCTTCTCGTTCGACGACGAGCACTGCGCTTACAACCTGATGTGTTGCTGCAATGTATAATAGCATTGGTTCGCCAATGTTTGGCGCGGCCAGGACTGGGTTTGTTGCCAGTATGGCTTTTATTTCGTCGAGTCCGGCCGTGGCTGCATCCGTCCATTCGAAGTGTTCGGTGCGCCGAAGGAGGCGGTAAAGGGGTAGGGCCTTTTCTCCCAAGCGGGAGATAAAGCGGCTTAGAGCCGCCACGCATCCGGTTAACTTTTGTATTTGTTTGAGGTCCTTCGGGATATCCAGTTGCAACAGAGCTCGGATCTTGGCTGGATTTGCTTCAATTCCTCTACCGGATACAATGAAGCCCAAGAGCTTTCCGGCTGGAACGCCGAAAACGCATTTTTCCGGGTTGAGCTTGATGTCGTATGTTCGGAGGTTATCAAATGTGAGCCTCAAGTCGTCTACTAGAGATTCGACATGTCTTGTTTTGACGACCACATCATCTACATATGCCTCCACTGTTTTGCCGACCTGGCTTGCCAGACATGTCTGAATCATGCGCTGATATGTTGCGCCGGTGTTTTTGATCCCGAAGGGCATCGTGTTGAAGTAGAATGGGCCGTATGGTGTGATAAATGTTGTTGCGGCTTGGTCTGGTTCTGCCATCTTGATTTGATGGTAGCCGGAATATGCGTCGAGGAAACACAACAAATCGTGTCCAGCAGTAGCGTCGATAATTTGATCGATGCGGGGGAGGGGGGAGGGATCCTTTGGGCAAGCCTTGTTAAGGTCTTTAAAATCAACACACAGGCGCCAGGATTTGTCCTTCTTTGGTACCATCACCAGGTTTGCTAGCCAGTCCGGATGTTTTATATCTCTGATGAATCCGGCCTCCAATAGCTTTGCTAGCTCCTCTCCCATGGCCTGTCTCTTAGGTTCGGAAAAACGCCGAAGAGCCTGTTTGACAGGTTTGAATCCTGTTTGGATATTTAAGCTGTGCTCGGCCAGCCTGCGTGGGATTCCTGGCATGTCTGAAGGGTGCCAGGCGAAAATGTCCCAGTTCTCTCGTAGGAACTCTCGCAGTGCGGCGTCTACATCAGGGTTTAACTGTGCCCCGATGGAAGCTGTTTTATTGGGGTCCGTTGGATGGACTTGGAATTTGACTATTTCGTCCGCCGGTTTAAAGGAGGTGGACTTGGATCTTTTGTCGAGTACCACATCATCCCTATTCACCGTAGAGCGCAGCGCAGTCAGTTCCTCAGCCGCTAGGGCTTCGGATAGTGCCTCGAGGGCCAGTGCGGCTGTCTTGTTTTCGGCGCGGAGTGCTATGTCCGGATCACTAGCGAGAGTGATGATCCCGTTAGGCCCGGGCATCTTGAGCTTCATGTACCCGTAATGGGGTATTGCTTGGAAGATTGTAAACGCTTCCCGCCCTAGCAGAGCGTGATAACCGCTGCTGAACGGAGCCACATGGAACGTGACCTCTTCGGACCTGTAATTATCCGGCGTGCCGAACACCACATCTAGTGTGATTTTTCCTGTACAGCGCGCTTCCCGACTGGGGATTATTCCTCTAAAGGTTGTGCTGCTTCGCTCAATGCGGTTCCAGTCTATTTCCATTTTTTGAAGGGTTTCCTCATAAATGAGGTTCAATCCGCTGCCGCCGTCCATGAGTACCTTGGTAAGACGAAAGCCGTCCACTATTGGACTGAGGACCAATGCGGCTGGTGCTCGGGCTGTTCGGAATTTAGGTTCATCACTGGCGTTAAAGGTAATAGCCGTGTCACTCCATGGGTTTATTGTTGCTACTTGGTAGACTTCGGCAAGGCTGCGGAGTGTCCTTTTTCGCATATTATTTGATGCGAAAGTCTCGAAGACTGTTAATACCGTATTGGTGTCTCTGGGGTGGCTTTCTGTGGCCTCCGGAATTAGGAGATTTTCGCCAATTTTGGCCACCTGCCGGAGTATCCAACATGCTCTAAGGCTGTGAGTTGGTGTGGCGTCCTCTGTACTATGAATTTTACAGGGTCCATTAAGCCATCCTTCCAGTACGGTTCCATGCCCTGTAGAGGGTTTTTGCTTTTTAGTGCTTGACCCGGGTGTCTGGTGATGATGCACCCTTTTATTTCGGACTGGGTTTGTATTCAGGGCCGGATCGTCCCAAAATTTTATTTCGGTTTTCCAGGCGCTTTCCATCGCACAGTACTTTCGTACAATGGACGCCAAGTCAGCGAAGCGTGTAATATCACGGCGACTTATGGCGTTGAGTATTCCCTTGTCCGTGCAATTATTGCAGAAGATTGAGATTGCGTCTTCCTCGCGGCAGTCCCTTATCCTGTTCTTAACCAGGAGGAATCTGGCCCAGTAATGATGTACTGTTTCATCGGGCTCTTGCCTGATTTTGGGATAGATCGCTTATGTTGGGTGGGTGGGTGGAATTAAATCCGAAGCCTCACCCCATCTGAGGCTCAGAGGCCGAGGAATTTCCGAACTCGAAAATTTGGATTCCTGGATGTTGTCCAATGAATCCAGCCCGTCGCCTGACTCTAAGTTCAGGTCTTGAGTGATATCCTCCCCTCCGCGGGTATCCGGCTTGGAGGGATCGGGAATCCGGACGTAGCGAGTCCTTAAGATAGATGAAGGGTCGCCGCACTGTCCCTCTACCACGGCAACATGATGGGTGACATGGGGAGAGTTAATCTCTCTCAGATTGGGTTTAGGCCCAATCTGGTCGTAATCCGTAGCGACTCCCAGGGCGGCGAAGCGATCCAAGAGCTCGTTTATGGAGGAGAGCTCCATTGGATCTAACTGCTCGGCGAGTTCCGAGCTGACATGAAGATTGTTTTCGATGGCTCGAGAGGTCATCATCGGCGCAGAAGCCGAACAGGCGGTCATAAGAAAACCACCTAGCCGGAGGGTTTGGCCGACAGCCAAAGCTCCCTTAGCAACGGTGTCGTCTTTAAAGACGGGGCGAGGCATCCTTCCTGATGGCGACGACACAGAGGAACTCTCAATGAAAGCACCAATGTCGGTGTCAAAACCGGCGGATCTCGGGTAGGGGGTCCCGAACTGTGCGTCTAGGCCGGATGGTAACAGGAGGCAAGGGACACGAAGTTTTACCCAGGTTCGGGCCCTCTCGATGGAGGTAAAACCCTACGTCCTGCTTGATTAATATTGATGATATGGATAGTACAAGAGTAGATCTACCACGAGATCGGAGAGGCTAAACCCTAGAAGCTAGCCTATGGTATGATTGTTATCGTGTATGTTGTCCTACGGACTAAAACCCTCCGGTTTATATAGACACCGGAGAGGGTTAGGGTTACACAAAGTCGGTTACAATGGTAGGAGATCTACATATCCGTATCGCCAAGCTTGCCTTCCACGCCAAGGAAAGTCCCTTCCGGACACGGGACGAAGTCTTCAATCTTGTATCTTCATAGTCCAGGAGTCCGGCTGAAGGTATAGTCCGGCCATCCGGACACCCCCTAATCCAGGACTCCCTCATATTGCGTGTGTAAATCTGGCTTACACCCGTTGTATTCCAACATTAGAATCTATCACACCCGATCTTCACGTGGTGCTTCGAAACAACAAACCTTCGCAATGGTGCACAGTTAGGGGGAACACTTTCTTGAAATTATTGTGAGGGATCATCTTATTTAAGCTACCGTCGTTCTAAGCAAATAAGATGTAAAACATGATAAACATCACATGCAATCAAATAGTGACATGATATGGCCAATATCATTTTGCTCCTTCTGATCTCCATCTTTGGGGTGCCATGATCATCATCGTCACCGGCATGACACCATGATCTCCATCATCATGATCTCCATCATCGTGTCTTCGTGAAGTTGTCTCGCCGACTATTACTTCTACTACTACGGCTAATGGTTAGCAATAAAGTAAAGTAATTACATGAGGTTGATGTTGACACGCAGGTCATAAATAAATTAAGACAACTCCTATGGCTCCTGCCAGTTGTCATACTCATTGACTTGCAAGTTGTGATTCCTATTACAAGAACATGATCAATCTCATACATCACATATATCATTCATCACATCCTTTTGGCCATATCACATCACACCGCATATGCTGCAAAAACAAGTTAGACGTCCTCTAATTGTTGTTGCAAATTTTACATGGCTGCTATAGGTTTCTTAGCAAGAACGTTTCTTACCTACGCCAAAACCACAACGTGATATGCCAATTTCTATTTACCCTTCATAAGGATCCTTTTCATCGAATCCGATCCGACTAAAGTGGGAGAGACAGACACCCGCTAGCCACCTTATGCAACTAGTGCATGTTAGTCGGTGGAACCTGTCTCACGTAAGAGTACGTGTAAGGTCGGTCCGGGCCGCTTCATCCCATGATGCCGCCGAATCAAGATAAGACTAGTAACGGCAAGTAAATTGACAAAATCGACGCCCACAACAACTTGTGTTCTACTCGTGCATAGAAACTACGCATAGACCTAGCTCTGATACCACTGTTGGGGATCGTAGCAGAAATTTAAAATTTTCTACGCATCACCAAGATCAATCTATGGTGTAATCTAGCAACGAAGGGAAGGGGAGTGCATCTACATACCCTTGTAGATCGCTAAGCAGAAGCGTTGCAAGAACGCGGATGAGGTAGTCGTACTCGTGGCGATTCAGATCGCGGTCGATTCCGATCTAAGCGCCGAACAACGGCACCTCCGCGTTCAACACACGTGCAGCCTGGTGACGTCTCCCATGCCTTGATCCAGCAAGGAGAGAGGGAGAGGTTGGGGAAGACTCCGTCCAGCAGCAGCACGATGGCATGGTGGTGGTGGAGGAGTGCAGTACTCCTACAGGGCTTCGCCAAGCACTACGAGAGACGAGGAGGGAGAGAGGTAGGGTTGCGCCTTGGGAGAGAGAGACTCGCGTGTTGGGCAGCCCAAAACCTCCACTATATATAGGGGGAGGGGAGCGGCTGCGCCCCCACCTAGGGTTCCCTCCCTAGGGGTGGTGGCTGCCCCCAGATCCCATCTGGGTGGCGGCTAAGGGGGAGAGAGAGAGGGGGCGCACCTAGGGTGGGCCTTAGGGCCCATCTGCCCCTAGGGTTTGCCCCCTCTCCTCTTGAGGGCGCCTTGGGCCTTGGTGGGAGGCGCCCCAGCCCACCTAGGGGCTGGTCCCTTCCCACTCTTGGCCCACGAAAGCCTCCGGGGCTGGTGGCACCTCCCGGTGGACCCCGGAACCCTTCCGGTGCTCCCGGTACATTACCGGTGATGCCCGGAACACTTCCGGTGGCCAGATCCACACTTCCTATATATCAATCTTTACCTCCGGACCATTCCGGAACTCCTCATGATGTCCGGGATCTCATCCGGGACTCTGAACAACATTCAGTAACCGCATACATACTTTCCCTATAACCCTAGCGTCATTGAACCTTAAGTGTGTAGACCCTACGGGTTCGGGAATCATGCAGACATGACCGAGACATCTCTTTGGTCAATAACCAACAACGGGATCTGAATACCCATGTTGGCTCCCACATGTTCCACGATGATCTCATCGGATGAACCACGATGTCAAGGATTCAATCAATCCCGTATACAATTCCCTTTGTCTACTGGTATGATACTTGCCCGAGATTCGATCGTCGGTATCCCGATACCTTGTTCAATCTCGTTACCGGCAAGTCTCTTTACTCATTCCGTAACACATCATCCCATGATCAACTCCTTGGTCACATTGTGCACATTATGATGATGTCCTACCGAGTGGGCCCAGAGATACCTCTCCGTTACACGGAGTGACAAATCCTAGTCTCGATTCGTGCCAACCCAACAGACACTTTCGGAGATACCCGTAGTGCACCTTTATAGCCACCCAGTTACGTTGTGACGTTTGGTACACCCAAAGCATTCCTACGGTATCCGGGAGTTGCACAATCTCATGGTCTAAGGAAATGATACTTGACATTAGAAAAGCTTTAGCATACGAACTACACGATCTTGTGCTAGGCTTAGGATTGGGTCTTGTCCATCACATCATTCTCCTAATGATGTGATCCCTATCAACGACATCCAATGTCCATGGTCAGGAAACCGTAACCATCTATTGATCAACGAGCTAGTCAACTAGAGGCTTATTAGGGACATGGTGTTGTCTATGTATCCACACATGTATCTGAGTTTCCTATCAATACAATTCTAGCATCGATAATAAACGATTATCATGAAAAAGGAAATATAATAATAACTAATTTATTATTTCCTCTAGGGCATATTTCTAACAGTGACTTCCCTTCTCGGGGTGGGTTGGCAACCGTGAGTCCGCTGGTGGCACTTGTATGGGTCGGAGCAAAAGCTCTGCGCTCCAGCGGCGGCAACGCCGGCACCTACGAGTGTCGCTTCCCTTTTGGGGGCGTTGTTAAGGGTCCCCTCAAGGTGCCAGGGGTCCGGGGTGAAAATCCTAGTCCATCTCTTGGACTTGACGTCGGTGGCGCTCGGTGTCATCCCCCTCTTGAGGGCGTCGTTGGTGGACCCTCGGTTCTTCTCGGTTGCAAATGGCTTATGGCGTCGGGTTTGCCTTCCCACTGGCATAGTGCATCTTTGCCTTTGGCGAGGGCTGGTGTCGATGACCGCCTATCATTTAGATGTGTCCTCGTGGCCTCCGTTCTTGGTCCTTGCCGTCTCTTGGCAGGAGCGGCGTTCCACGACCCGGAGCGAGGGGGCGTCTCGACGATGAGTCCGCCCTCTCCAGAGATGGCTCGGTGTGTTCGGATCCCCGTGGCACGGTGGTTTCTCTTGGCGGCGCGGCTCCAATTCTCTTCAGTTGTCTTGGTTGTAGTGTGTTAGGGGTGGCCTCTCCTGTTATTCATGCTTGGCGTTGGGTTTAGTGGCACTTGTGGCACTCGCCCTGGGCCTTTTTTGTTTCATTCCTACCTGCTTGTATGAGGGTTTCCTCACCATCGTGTATCGTTCGGTTGTTTGTATCTTTATTTATAAAGGGGGGCGAAAGCCTATTTCGAGATCATCCTTGCCGGAGGGGTAGTTTAATTGTATGCATCCTTGATGTCCTAATTAATTCTTAATATGAATCTGGATGTATTTTTTCTGGCAAAAAAAAAGTCAGATGTAATTTGTAAGAATATATATTATAAAAAGCAGGTTATCTCTCGTCAGACACTGATGACCAACCTAGAATTCAAGGTGTTTTTCTTAGCGTAGTAAGAACCGTCTAATCTTAACACCACGATTACCGAGAATAATAGTGTCTTGACAGACTACCTGTGTCGGCTGAGGTTATACGGGAATAGAAACACCTTTTAGGTTTACAGTGACTGAACCTAAAAGGCTAAAAGGTGAATTATGTGATGAATCGCCATTGTCATGTACTGTAACTCCGCATAGGTCGTCGATCGCGTACCATAGCCGCTAGCTACAGCTTCTTCTTTCGGGGCAAAGAGCCAAAGATATCATTAAACCCTGGAAGATAGTTGAATCCTCACGCACAGCTAGCCCCTTGTGCTTCCTTCATTCTAATAGTTCCTGACCATGCACGCTACCTGTGCGGTTAGAGGAACGCAAGGCTGACGATCGAGGCCATGACTCACGCATTTTTCACCTCCATATCTTCCTCCTAACTATGACATCTCTCTTTCTTTCCAAGGTTTCTTTACACCACACTCATGAACTGTTTCAAAGCTAGCTAGAGTTTCTGCTCCAGATAATAATATATATGGGCCCCAAATTTATTTATGCGACTGCATGCATGGATCGACAATGACACAAAGTAAACTAAAAAGAAACCAATGCATGTGACAGGCTGATAAAATGTTTGATAATACAGTACAAAGCTGCTGTAGCATGCATCTCTCTCACTCACTCACTCACTCACTCACACTCGCTCTCACTCCTGGTCTCCCTTCATACATGGCATGCAGTCGGTCGGGCTAGCTAAGCTGGATCTCTGCATGCACAGCCAGCCATGCCATGCGCGGACCCGATGCAGCCACACAGTGCTCCAGCTTCTGGCCAGCCACGTACGCGGCCACGCCGGAAGGCCCGCATGTGTGCTGTGCGTACCCACTTATCGCCGGCTTACTTGAATTAATAACGGGGCTGATTGATAAACCTAATCTAGGCCTGGACGACAATGGCGACGTCAGGCTTGATGACCGCCGGCTGCTCCGGCCTGAGCATGTTCTGGTCGTCGCGGATCACGTCTTCGTCGGCCGCTGCGGCGGCTTGCTCGACGTCGGCCACGGCCGGGAGAACGTCAATGGGGTGCACCTCAGCGCCGCAGCTGATCCTCCCCTCGGTGGGCGCGCCGCCCTGCGGCTTGGCGCCGCCGGCCACCTCCTTGACGTGCTCCGGCAGCTTCATCTCCTCGTGCACCAGCACCACGGTGGCGGGCTTCTTGTTGCGGTACGCCATGTAGAGCGCCATCTGCGCCACGCCGAACAAGAAGCCCAGCACGTTGGGCATCGCCACGAAGATGTCCTTCTTGAGCGCGCCGTACGCGAACCAGATGACGGCGCTGAGGACCAGGAAGAAGGACAGCGAGAAGGGCATGAACTCCACGCTCTTGGTACGGATCACAAGCCTCTGCACGCAAGAAAACAATCAAGATCAATTAACCCCTTCAATCCACAAACCTTAAAAGAGATCTAGCCGTAAGATAAAATGGGTCCTTACGATGATGCTCAAGGGAGCGGCGAAGACGCCGAGCGCGACGGCGACGCAGATCCAGCCGACGACCTGGACGCGGAGGGGGCCGTGCGACGCGAGCATGGTGACGAGGGCGATGAGGCCGAAGAGGCCGACGTCGAGGCCAATGAAGAGCTTGGCGGTGAGGAGCCTGGCGCTCTTGGGGGCGTAGACGAGGTACATGGCGATGTAGAGGCTCTCGATGACGCAGCCGACGGCGTTGATGGTGAGGAGGAGCTCGGAACCGGACTTGAGGAAGGCGTAGTACATCCACAGCAGGCAGCTGAAGAGCGTCACCAGGTAGGGCGTCGACTGGAACCCCTCCGTCGACTTCTTGCGGTACACACGGTAGAACGTCGGGCTGCATCAGAGATTCGTCAGAGTTAATAATGACCATGCATCCACCAGCATATATGAATTGTTCTTTTTTTACTTGGGCCTACCTAGATTAAGTAAGTAATCATTGGCGTAACCAGAGGAGCTAAACTAACTAACAACCGAGATATATATATATGTGTAGTACACTGCACTGCACCGCACCTACCTAACAGTGACATTCGTCACTTTTTACCCTACTGGTAATATACACTAGTAATTAATGTAGCAATATTCAGCGTTATGTTGTCTCCAGGTATATAAGCGAAAATTCTAGAACAGTGTAGATGACAGTGACCGTTTCCATCAGTCATGTATTCGTGGACATGTGTCATGTGTGTTGTACGACGTACCGTGGTCCTCTTTTCCTAGTTATTAAATATATTTTTTAGTCTGAATATATACAAAGACACACACATGACAAGGGACATGCATGGATGTACATAGATGTATGCAGGGTTACAGTATATTTTTCTGAAGACTGAACGGGAGAGTACAGTAAAGTTGAGGGTGCTTACAGCGGTGAAAGGAAGACCATAAGTGAGATGATGTTGCCTGCAAAACCAAGAACGGAGATGGTAGCTGGTCAGTTATGTGTCAACCAACGCAAAAAAAAAGAGAATAAATAAAGCAAGAAAACTAGGGTGGATGCTGTCTGGTAAAAAAAAGGAAACAAGGAAAGAAAATCAGTTGTGTGTACGTTTGTTTGTCTCCGTGAACGTACACACAACAAGCATGTTGGCCCCCGTTTCTTTGCTGGGGTGTAACCACTTGATTAGAGGCTAAAAGCTTGGTTTGGCAGGTCCATTTATTCGGAACAGAAACGGTAGCTCAGCTCAACGAAAGAGATTGAGCAAGGCACACAAGCAGGCCAAAGGGTGTGTTGAGCAAGGCAAGGACCATGGATCCATCCAACTCGTGCAAGCAAGCCGGGATCATCGATGATCCTTTCCGAAAGGGCAGAAGAAACAGAAGCACTTGCACACAGAATGCAGGACGGATCCATGGATGGACGCATGTAATAGTACCTAGGATACCGAAGGTGAAGGCCCAGGTGTGCTGCTCCATGTTGAGGAAAGCCATGCTACCAGCTTCGTCCTCCTCGAGCACACAAACCGACCGGTAATAGATTTGCTACCCTTCTCCTCTTTGCTCGGTGGGATGCAGCGGGTAGATAGATAGGTCGAGGAGAGCGAGGGAGCTGCGGTAGCTCGGCTGCGTTGGGCTCTTGGAGAACACTTGCTCCTGGAGAGCCTCTATATATAGGCAGGCGAGGCGCGGCGCGGGGGGGGGGGGGGGCGCGAGAGCAAGAAGGTAGCGGCGGACACACGGACGGGGTCGGTTGCGTGGCCCGCCTCGCCGGGTCGACCGGTCCATGATTGCACCCTAATGCGCCTGCCCCGCGGCGCGGCTACGTGTAGCGACCGAGCGGCCCGGCGCGCGCACGTACGTACGCTGCAGCTGGCCTGCAGCGGTGCGGTCGAGCCGGTCCATACACACTCTCGGTTTCTCGCACGCCAAGGAAGCGAGCTGGCCTCAGTCAATTAATGGCAACGCCCCGTGACATGCCGAACACCAAACCTGGGACGCACTACTGACCCGCCCGGCTGGCTGGCTGACTTCCGGCGCACGGCTCGCGAGCGTTTCCTGGCCGTCTGCTGGTGGTGGTAACATCCGAGGGGAAGACGGAAGGGAACGCGCGGCCGCCACCGCTCCCAGCTGTTCGACAGGCCAGAGCTCAGCTCAGCTCGCCGCGCTCACGTACGATGGCCGCCTACGCTACTTGTCGTCGTCGTCCGTCGCCTTTTCCTCCCCTTTGTAACGGCCGTCCCATCCCGCTCCGCAGCCGAGCCAGAGCCTCGCATCGACCGATCAATCTCCTAAGGCGGGAGAGAACGCGTTCGGCGTGGCGGCCAGTTGAGCGGCGCATGCGATCGAGCGCAAAGAACGTGTCCGGGCTCGAGAGCGCAACAGGTAAGGCGTGATTGCGAGTGATGGGGAAGGTAGCTGGCTGGGTGGCTACCAGAGTGCGGCTGCGTACCGCACCGGGCTCCCGGATAATAGGGACCAATCTTTCCCTAATACCAGTGCTAATTATGACCAGAAAGTGATTAGTGGTGCTAATTAGGAGGAGAATTATGCGTAAATGAACCAGCCAACCAATTATGTCACGCCTTTCTTCTGTTCCCACTCCTCCTCTCGATCGGCCTCTCTTTCTCTCCTCGGCCAGCAATCATTGGATCTACGTACGGCGAGGTCAATTCGTGTCTCCTAGGCTGGACTATTGACGGAATTGAACACCAAATATTTGATGGTAGTTTCTGGCGCACGTACGCTTGAATTCAAGTTTTCTTTTCTTTCTTGGTGCGGGAAAACGTCGAGTTCAAGCTGTTTCAGAGTTCCATTCCAATTCAAAACGAATAACCCCGTTGAGACTGGTATACTGAAACGACTAAATTGTTTACCAAATGCAGTATTGCATGTATAACTTTGGCAATCATTCTAACGAATGTTGAGAGAAAAGTCTCTCTAGATCTAGAATGACTTCTCGATGGGAAGGTGGAGACGGGGACATGAAGCATGGGCACACCCACCAGGGGTCAAATCATCATACTCAATCTTACAAACACGGGTAGATTTCAATTGGCGTCCGTATATTCAATTAGGTTTGTGGGTCTATTCTTGTTAGTATGTGTCAATTCTAGATTGTGATTTTCCCGTGGTTTTTTTCTTCTACATTGTGATTCAGAAATGAGCTTTCATAATTGAAATTGCCAAAAGCCTACTTGTATTCTACAGTGACACAACTAAAAGTCGTCTATGTGTAACGACATCTCCAACGGCGACTTTCAAACTGCTCGCATACGTCTAGACCTGGCGGTCCGAACGTGTTGTTCCATGCAACGCGGTCCTGCATCGATCAGCAAGATTGTTCGGACGCACTTTATCCGGCAAACCGGAGACAAATGTGGGGGGCTTTGCGGGTGTCCGGACAACACCCACGACCGCTTCTGGCCACCCTCGCCAACCCACAACCGTCCTCCCTCTTCTGCGCGCATTCCCGCCCGGTGTCAGCTGCCCACATTATATCGTTGTAGAGAGGCTGCTCCACATTGAAGCCGACTACAGAGCAGACGCGACCTCTCACTGGCGCCAGCATTGAAGCGGCGCGCCGACCGAGGGCGCCGCCCACGACACGCCCCCGGTGTCTGCTCCTGTTCAATGTCGGATACGCGTTACTGGACGAGATGGGACAAATATCTACCACACCCGTTCAATGCCCCATCCGTCCATATGCCGCCATTAAGCAAGCTCGTCGACCGAGAAACCCACTCCGGCACCGTGCATTGACGCTCCCAGATGCCTAGCCTCACCGGAATCCGCTATTTAATGGTGGCCACAGGCCGCCTACTCCACGCCACAACATGAGCCGCTCCACGTCCTCCTCCCTTCCACCGCATCCGCCATGACTGCCGTGGCAACGCTCTGTGGGAGAGCCTCTCGACGGGGACGAAGCATGAGTTGGCCGCCCTTTGCGGCCGCCTGGCAGAGCCATCGTGCAGGAAGATCGAGGCCAGCATGCCGGCCAACTCGCCATAGGTCTCCGACGATGAGGGCGGCCTACGATGGAGACGGGCTACGAGGACAACGCACCGGAATCCCGCACATGTGCATACCGGCTTCACCCTGAAGCAGGCGCAGGCGCACTACGACGCCGCCGTGGCGGAGGAGCTGCCTGCGCCGGCGCCTTTGTCGCCGTTCCTGAAGGAAATATGCCCTAGAGGCAATAATAATGTTATTATTTTATTTCCTTATATCATGATAAATGTTTATTATTCATGCTAGAATTGTATTATCCGGAAACATAATACTTGTGTGAATACATAGACAAACTAAACGTCACTAGTATGCCTCTACTTGACTAGCTCGTTAATCAAAGATGGTTATGTTTGCTAACCATAGACATGTGTTGTCATTTGATTAACGGGATCACATTATTAGGAGAATAATGTGATTGACATGACCCATTCCATTAGCTTAGCACTCGATCGTTTAGTGTGTTGCTAATGCTTTCTTCATGACTTATACATGTTTATATAACTATAAGATTATGCAACTCCCGTTTGCCGGAGGAACACTTTGTGTGCTACCAAACGTCACAACGTAACTGGGTGATTATAAATGAGCTCTACAGGTGTCTCCAAAGGTAAATGTTGAGTTGGCGTATTTCGAGATTAGGATTTTTCACTCCGATTATCGGAGAGGTATCTCTGGGCCCTCTCGGTAATGCACATCACATAAGCCTTGCAAGCATTGCAACTAATGAGTTAGTTGTGAGATGATGTATTACGGAACGAGTAAAGAGACTTGCCGGTAAAGAGATTGAACTAGGTATTAAGATACTGACGATCGAATCTCGGGCAAGTAACATACCGATGACAAAGGGAACAACGTATGTTGTTATGCAGTCTGACCGATAAAGATCTTCGTAGAATATGTGGGAGCCAATATGAGCATCCAGGTTCTGCTATTGGTTATTGACCGGAGACATGTCTCGGTCATGTCTACATTGTTCTCGAACCCGTAGGGTCCGCACGCTTAAGGTTTCAATGACAGTTATATTATGAGTTTATGAGTTTTGATGTACCGAAGTTAGTTCAGAGTCCCGGATGTGATCACGGACATGACGAGGAGTCTCGAAATAGTCGAGACATAAAGATTGATATATTGGACAACTATATTCGGACACCGAAAGTGTTCCGGGTGATTTCGGAGAAAACCAGAGTGCCGGAGGGTTACCGGAACCCCCCCCCCCCCCCCGGAGAAGTAATGGGCCTTATGGGCCTTAGTGGAGAGAGAGAGGAGCGTCCAGGGTGGGCCGCGCGCCCCCTCCCCCTCTGGTCCGAATTGGACTAGGAGAGGGGGGCAGCGCCCCCCTTTCCTTCTCCCTCTCCCCCTTCGTTTCCCCCTCCTAGTAGGAGTAGGAAAGAGGGGAGTCCTACTCCTACTAGGAGGAGGACTTCTCCTCCTTGGCGCGCCATAGGGCCGGCCGGCCTCCTCCCCTTGCTCCTTTATATACGGGGGCAGGGGGCACCCCTAGACACACAAGTTGATCCACGTGATCGTTTTCTTAGCCGTGTGCGGTGCCCCCTTCCACCATTCTTCTCGATAATATTGTAGCGGTGCTTAGGCGAAGCCCTGCGACGGTAGAACATCAAGATTGTCACCACGCCGTCGTGCTGACGGAACTCTTCCCCGACACTTTCCTGGATCGGAGTCCGGGGATCGTCATCGAGCTGAACGTGTGCTAAAACTCGGAGGTGCCGTAGTTTCGGTGCTTGATCGATCGGGCCGTGAAGACGTACGACTACATCAACCGCGTTGTCATAACGCTTCTGCTGTTGGTCTACGAGGGTACGTAGATCACACTCTCCCCTCTCGTTGCTATGCATCACCATGATCTTGCGTGTGCGTAGGATTTTTTTTGAAATTACAACGTTCCCCATCAGTGGCATCCGAGCCTAGGTTTTATGTGTTGATGTTATATGCACGAGTAGAACACAAGTGAGTTGTGGGCGATATAAGTCATACTGCTTACCAGCGTGTCATACTTTGGTTCGGCGGTATTGTTGGACGAAGCGGTCCGGACCGACATTACGTGTACGCTTACGCGAGACCGGTTCTCCCGACGTGCTTTGCACAAAGGTGGCTAGCGGGTGTCAGTTTCTCCAACTTTAGTTGAACCGAGTGTGACTACGCCCGGTCCTTGCGAGGGTTAAAACAACACCAACTTGACAAACTATCGTTGTGGTTTTGATGCGTAGGTAATATTGGTTCTTGCTTAAGCCCGTAGCAGCCACGTAAAACTTGCAACAACAAAGTAGAGGACGTCTAACTTGTTTTTGCAGGGCATGTTGTGATGTGATATGGTCAAGACATGATGCTAAATTTTATTGTATGAGATTATCATGTTTTAACCGAGTTATCGGCAACTCGCAGGAGCCATATGGTTGTCACTTTATTGTATGCAATGTAACTGCGCTGTAATGCTTTACTTTATCACTAAACGGTAGCGGTAGTCGTGGAAGCATAAGATTGGCGAAACGACAACGATGCTACGATGGTGATCAAGGTGTCGCGCCGGTGATGATGGTGATCATGACGGTGCTTCAAAGATGGAGATCACAAGCACAAGATGATGATGGCCATATCATATCACTTATATTGATTGCATGTGATGTTTATCTTTTATGCATCTTATCTTGCTTTGATTGAAGGTAGCATTTTAAGATGATCTCTCACTAATTATCAAGAAGTGTTCTCCCTGGGTATGCACCATTGCGAAAGTTCTTCGTGCTGAGACACCACGTGATGATCGGGTGTGATAGGCTCTACGTTCAAATACAACGGGTGCAAAACAGTTGCACACGCGGAATACTCAGGTTATACTTGACGAGCCAAGCATATACAAATATGGCCTCAGAACACGGGGACCGAAAGGTCGAGCATGAATCATATAGTAGATATGATCAACATTGTGATGTTCACCAATGAAACTACTCCATCTCACGTGATGATCGGACATGGTTTAGTTGATTTGGATCACGTGATCACTTAGAGGATTAGAGGGATGTCTATCTAAGTGGGAGTTCTTTAGTAATATGATTAATTGAACTTAAATTTATCATGAACTTAGTACCTGATAGTATCTTGCTTGTTTATGTTTGATTGTAGATAGATGGCCCGTGTTGTTTTCCGTTGAATTTTAATGCGTTCCTTGAGAAAGCAAAGTTGAAAGATGATGGTAGCAATTACACGGACTGGGTTCGTAACTTGAGGATTATCCTCATTGCTGCACAGAAGAATTACGTCCTGGAAGCACCGCTGGGTGCCAGGCTTGCTGCTGGAGCAACACCAGATGTTATGAACGTCTGGCAGAGTAAAGCTGATGACTACTCGATAGTTCAGTGTGCCATGCTTTACGGCTTAGAATCGGGACTTCAACGACGTTTTGAACATCATGGAGCATATGAGATGTTCCAGGAGTTGAAGTTAATATTTCAAGCAAATGCCTGGATTGAGAGATATGAAGTCTCCAATAAGTTATATAGCTGCAAGATGGAGGAAAACAGTTCTGTCAGTGAGCATATACTCAAAATGTCTGGGTATAATAATCACTTGATTCAATTGGGAGTTAATCTTCCAGATGATTGCGTCATTGACAGAATTCTCCAATCACTGCCACCTAGCTACAAGAGCTTCATGATGAACTATAATATGCAAGGGATGAATAAGACTATTCCCGAGCTCTTCGGAATGCTGAAAGCCGCGGAGGTAGAAATCAAAAAGGAGCATCAAGTGTTGATGGTCAACAAGACCACTAGTTTCAACAAAAAGGGAAAAGGGAAGAAGAAGGGGAACTTCAAAAAGAACAGCAAGCAAGTTGTTGCTCAAGAGAGAAACCCAAATCTGGACCTAAGCCTGAAACTGAGTGCTTCTACTGCAAGCAGACTGGTCACTGGAAGCGGAACTGCCCCAAGCATTTGGCGGATAAGAAGGATGGCAAGGTGAACAAAGGGATATGCGATATACATGTTATTGATGTGTACCTTAGTAATGCTCGCAGTAGCACCTGGGTATTTGATACTGGTTTTGTTGCTAGCATTTGCAACTCGAAACAGGGACTACGGATTAAGCGAAGATTGGCTAAGGACGAGGTGACGATGCGCGTGGGAAATGGTTCCAAAGTCGATGTGATCGCGGTCGGCACACTACCTCTACATCTACCTTCGGGATTAATATTAGACCTAAATAATTGTTATTTGGTGCCAGCGTTGAGCATGAACATTATATCTGGATCGTGTTTGATGCGAGACGGTTATTCATTTAAATCAGAGAATAATGGTTGTTCTATTTATATGAGTAAAATCTTTTATGGTCATGCACCCATGAAGAATGGTCTATTCTTATTAAATCTCGATAGTAGTAACACATATATTCATAATGTTGAAGCCAAAAGATGCAGAGTTGATAATGATAGGGCAACTTATTTGTGGCACTGCCGTTTAGGTCATATCGGTATAAAGCGCATGAAGAAACTCCATACAGATGGACTTTTGGAACCACTTGATTATGAATCACTTGGTACTTGTGAACCGTGCCTTATGTGTAAGATGACAAAAACACCATTCTCCGGTACTATGGAGAGAGCAACATATTTGTTGGAAATCATACATACAGATGTATGTGGTCCGATGAATGTTGAGGCTCGTGGTGGATATCGTTATTTTCTCACCTTCACAGATGACTTAAGCAGATATGGGTATATCTACTTAATGAAACATAAGTCTGAAACATTTGAAAAGTTCAAAGAATTTCAGAGTGAAGTTGAAAATCATCGTAACAAGAAAATAAAATTCCTACGATCTGATCATGGAGGAGAATATTTGAGTTACGAGTTTGGTGTACATTTGAAACAATATGGAATAGTTTCGCAACTCACGCCACTCGGAACACCACAACGTAATGGTGTGTCCGAACGTCATAATCGTACTTTACTTGATATGGTGCGATCTATGATGTCTCTTACTGATTTACCGCTATCGTTTTGGGGTTATGCTCTAGAGACGACCGCATTCACATTAAATAGGGCACCATCAAAATCCGTTGAGATGACGCCTTATGAACTGTGGTTTGGCAAGAAACCAAAGTTGTCGTTTCTGAAAGTTTGGGGCTGCGATGGTTATGTGAAGAAACTTCAACCTGATAAGCTCGAACCCAAATCGGAGAAATGTGTCTTCATAGGATATCCAAAGAAAACTATTGTATACACCTTCTATGACGGATCCGAAGGCAAGACTTTTGTTGCTAAATTCGGAAACTTTCTAGAGAAGGAGTTTCTCTCGAAAGAAGTGAGTGGGAGGAAAGTAGAACTTGATGAGGTAACTGTACCTGCTCCCTTATTGGAAAGTAGTACATCACAGAAACCAGTTTCTGTGACACCTACACCAATTAGTGAGGAAGCTAATGATGATGATCATGAAACTTCAGAACAAGATACTACTGAACCTCGTAGATCAACCAGAATAAGATCCGCACCAGAGTGGTATGGTAATCCTGTTCTGGAAGTCATGCTATTAGATCATGATGAACCTACGAACTATGGAGAAGCGATGGTGAGCCCAGATTCCGCAAAATGGCTTGAAGCCATGAAATCTGAGATGGGATCCATGTATGAGAACAAAGTATGGACTTTGGTTGACTTGCCCAAAGATCGGCAAGCAATTGAGAATAAATGGATCTTCAAGAAGAAGACCGATGCTGACGGTAATGTTACTGTCTACAAAGCTCGACTTGTCGCAAAAGGTTTTCGACAAGTTCAAGGGATTGACTACGATGAGACCTTCTCACCCGTAGCGATGCTTAAGTCTGTCTGGATCATGTTAGCAATTGCCGCATTTTATGATTATGAAATTTGGCAGATGGATGTCAAAACTGCATTCCTGAATAGATTTCTAGAAGAAGAGTTGTATATGATGCAGCCGGAAGGTTTTGTCGATCCAAAAGGAGCTAACAAAGTGTGCAAGCTCCAGCAATCCATTTATGGACTGGTGCAAGCCTCTCGGAGTTGGAATAAACGCTTTGATAGTGTGATCAAAGCATTTGGTTTTGTACAGACTTTTGGAGAAGCCTGTATTTACAAAAAGGTGAGTGGGAAGCTCTGTAGCATTTCTGATATTATATGTAGATGACATATTACTAATTGGAAATGATATAGAATTTCTGGATAGCATAAAGGGATACTTGAATAAGAGTTTTTCAATGAAAGACCTCGGTGAAGCTGCTTACATATTGGGCATTAAGATCTATAGAGATAGATCAAGACGCTTAATTGGACTTTCACAAAGCAAATACCTTGACAAAGTTTTGAAGAAGTTCAAAATGGATCAAGCAAAGAAATGATTCTTGCCTGTGTTACAAGGTGTGAAATTGAGTAAGACTCAATGCCCGACCAATGCAGAAGATAGAGAGAAAATGAAAGATGTTCCCTATGCTTCAGCCATAGGCTCTATCATGTATGCAATGCTGTGTACCAGACCTGATGTGTGTCTTGCTATAAGTCTAGCAGGGAGGTACCAAAGTAATCCAGGAGTGGATCACTGGACAGCGGTCAAGAACATCCTGAAATACCTGAAAAGGACTAAGGATATGTTTCTCATATATGGAGGTGACAAATAGCCCATCGTAAATGGTTACGTTGATGCAAGCTTTGACACTGATCCGGACGATTCTAAATCGCAAACCGGATACGTGTTTACATTAAACGGTGGAGCTGTCAGTTGGTGCAGTTCTAAACAAAGCGTTGTGGCAGGATCTACATGTGAAGCGCAGTACATAGCTGCTTCGGAAGCAGCAAACGAAGGAGTCTGGATGAAGGAGTTCATATCCGATCTAGGTGTCATACCTAGTTCATCGGGTCCAATGAAAATCTTTTGTGACAATACTGGTGCAATTGCCTTGGCAAAGGAATCCAGATTTCACAAGAGAACCAAGCACATCAAGAGACGCTTCAATTCCATCCGAGATCTAGTCCAGGTGGGAGACATAGAGATTTGCAAGATACATATGGATCTGAATGTTGCAGACCCGTTGACTAAGCCTCTTCCACGAGCAAAACATGATCAGCACCAAAGCTCCATGGGTGTTAGAATCATTACTGTGTAATCTAGATTATTGACTCTAGTGCAAGTGGGAGACTGAAGGAAATATGCCCTAGAGGTAATAATAATGTTATTATTTTATTTCCTTATATCATGATAAATGTTTATTATTCATGCTAGAATTGTATTATCCGGAAACATAATACTTGTGTGAATACATAGACAAACTAAACGTCACTAGTATGCCTCTACTTGACTAGCTCGTTAATCAAAGATGGTTAGGTTTCCTAACCATAGACATGTGTTGTCATTTGATTAACGAGATCACATTATTAGGAGAATAATGTGATTGACATGACCCATTCCATTAGCTTAGCACTCGATCGTTTAGTGTGTTGCTAATGCTTTCTTCATGACTTATACATGTTCCTATAACTATGAGATTATGCAACTCCCGTTTGCCGGAGGAACACTTTGTGTGCTACCAAACGTCACAACGTAACTGGGTGATTATAAAGGAGCTCTACAGGTGTCTCCAATGGTAAATGTTGAGTTGGCGTATTTCGAGATTAGGATTTGTCACTCGAATTGTCGGAGAGGTATCTCTGGGCCCTCTCGGTAATGCACATCACATAAGCCTTGCAAGCATTTGCAACTAATGAGTTAGTTGTGAGATGATGTATTACGGAACGAGTAAAGAGACTTGCCGGTAACGAGATTGAACTAGGTATTAAGATACCGACGATCGAATCTCGGGCAAGTAACATACCGATGACAAAGGGAACAATGTATGTTGTTATGCAGTCTGACCGATAAAGATCTTCGTAGAATATGTGGGAGCCAATATGAGCATCCAGGTTCCGCTATTGGTTATTGACCGGAGACATGTCTCGGTCATGTCTACATTGTTCTCGAACCCGTAGGGTCCGCACGCTTAAGGTTTCGATGTCAGTTATATTATGAGTTTATGAGTTTTGATGTACCGAAGTTAGTTCGGAGTCCCGGATGTGATCACGGACATGACGAGGAGTCTCGAAATAGTCGATACATAAAGATTGATATATTGGACGACTATATTCGGACACCGGAAGTGTTCCGGGTGATTTCGTAGAAAACCGGAGTGCCGGAGGGTTACCGGAACCCCCGGGAGAAGTAATGGGCCTTATGGGCCTTAGTGGAGAGAGAGAGGGGCGGCCAGGGTGGGCCGCGCGCCCCCTCCCCCTCTGGTCCGAATTGGACTAGGAGAGGAGGGGGCGGCACCCCCCTTTCCTTCTCCCTCTCCCCCTTCCTTTCCCCCTCATAGTAGGAGTAGGAAAGAGGGGAGTCCTACTCCTACTAGGAGGAGGACTTCTCCTCCTTGGCACGCCATAGGGCCGATCGGCCTCCTCCCCTTGCTCCTTTATATACGGGGGCAGGGGGCACCCCTAGACACACAAGTTGATCCACGTGATCGTTTTCTTAGCCGTGTGCGGTGCCCCCTTCCACTATTCTCCTCGATAATATTGTAGCGGTGCTTAGGCGAAGCCCTGCGACGGTAGAACATCAAGATTGTCACCACGCCGTCGTGCTGACGGAACTCTTCCCCGACACTTTGCTGGATCGGAGTCCGGGGATCGTCATCGAGCTGAACGTGTGCTAAAACTCGGAGGTGTCGTAGTTTCGGTGCTTGATCGTTCGGGCCATGAAGACGTACGACTACATCAACCGCGTTGTCATAACGCTTCCGCTGTCGGTCTACGAGGGTACATAGATCACACTCTCCCCTCTCGTTGCTATGCATCACCATGATCTTGCGTGTGCGTAGGAAATTTTTTGAAATTACTACGTTCCCCATCAGTTCCTAGAGCATGACGAGCTGGCGGAGGGCCAGATTGACAGCGAGCATGCGAGTGTGGTGGCCGTGATGGCCATGGCCCCGGTGAACCCCAACTTCATCATGGAGCAGTGTGCGGTCTATGAGGCCATCCGTGCTCAGTCCGTCGCTCGACGGGAAGCGGCCACCGCGGAGGCGCAGCTGCAGGCGATCGCGGACGATAACAACGCCAGTTGCGCCTCCTACGTGCCACATGTGAACTATCGGGCGTGCCGGTTCGACGATAGTGCTGGCGCCACCATTTCCATTGTGGACCTCACGTCCACCGGTGACAGTCAGGTCGCGGACCCCTCCGAGGATGAGTAGGGCATAGGAGGCGGCGGGGCCTTGTGTCCCATGTGGGTCGGTCCATCTCCCGTGTTCTACCCTTCCTCACCGGAGACCGCACCTTCACTTCATCGGTCTTACCACCGATGTTCATGGAGACGGCAGATGGAGGAGGTGATCGCCAACGCGGAATCGAAAGGAAGTTGGATGACGGTCGGCCACTGTTGTGGGATAGGTTTATGGTAGGGTTTCCTTTTTTGTTCTAAATGTTTGAAGTGTAATGAAAATATGGCATGTTTGCATGAATCCCATTCGGTTTATATGAAAATTTGATGTGTTTGCACGAATTCCGCCCGGTTTGTTGAAAAAGTGTTTGAAATGTATGCTGACAGCGTTGGATGGCGGCCTCCCGCATCCGTGTCCATGAACGGGTGTAGGACGAAATTTGCGGGTCACCGTTGGAGATGCCCTAAGATAGAACTTGAAAATCATGTCTTGAATTCTTCAAAAAATTCATGTCCCGGATAAGTTTGTTTTGTAAGTATATGTTTCACAAGGAAGAATGCTATATGAATAACATTTCCCCTGAAAAGAATACAAGTTTATTATAAAGGTTCATCAGTAGTATGAAGCACCTAAACATAATGAAAAATACATCAATGCCCTACACTAAAAGATCACATCAAGCTCCTTGGGCCATCGAACAACCACTACTTCTGCCTGAATAAGTTGTCAGCGTGATGTTGTCATTGTTCCCCTAAATGGAGCCGACTCGATCTTATCGATGACATCCAAAAAGATTTCGTCCACATGCCCTTAAGGACCAGCATGAGAGAGCTATAGTCGTCACCATCGAACCCTTGAAACGTTTTGAGGTACTTGGCACCAAATCTCGCCATCGAGCAAGCATGATGGGAAACCCTAACCTTGCCACCCATGGAGATGACACGAATTTATGTCGGAGTTCCATGGACTCTATTCCCATGGACAACTCGAGGAGGATCAGAGCCCAAATCACCAGCTTGAAAATGAAGCATCGCCATCCATCCAAGCACTACCTCTACAAGGGAAAAATGTTAACTTAGAGCCGAGGCATTAGGTTCCCCCTTCCCGCCACCGATCACCATAGTTGCAGGTAGAGGGGAGACGGGTCCACGGTCTCACCGACAAAGCTAGAGGGAACGAATTTGCCATGGCCACCTCGTGATATGGTAGAGCCAAGTAATTTGATCTCATGGAAAGACTTATCCCATATACCTAAGAGAGTGAGCCCCACTACATCTAATTATCTCAACATGTGTGCTTTCACATCATCAAAATTGCTGTAACCGTTAGATTTACTAGCTTAATCCACTAGCATTCGTCCGATGTACGCATGAGAATCGCCTACCATGCAAAATGTATTAGTGCATTCCAAGTGTGTTTTAAATAGCATTGCCTTCCACATCAACAGGCATGACAAAAGGCCCGTTACAACATGCAACCACGAATAGGAGAAAAAAACTCCACATGCACTAGAATGCATTCTACGATGCTACACATTTTACAACTCTCCAATAATCAAACATAATAAATCATATGTAGTATTTTCAGTTTACTTCTCATGCCTACCACTCCCTCCATTCACAAATATAACATGTTTCAACTTTTGTTCTGAATCAGATGTATATAGACACATTTTAGTGTGCTCGTTTCACTCCGTATGCAGTTCATATTAAAATATCCAAAACGTTTTGCTTAGAAAGAAAACCCGCCAATGGGATGGATGGACGCCCATGATACTGTTGTCGCAACGGCAACTGTTGCGCCCGTACATCTGGCTGGTATGTGTCTGGTTGCATCAGCCCCGCGCAAGCGCAACCGCGGCGCGCGCGTCTGGCCACGGCCGTGTGTCTGCTGCCCTCCCCGGCGTGTGCGTGCGTGCGTACCTAACAAGCCCGCGCGACGCGGTCACGTGACACATGCGGCCGCGCGAGCCCCGTTCCGCGTCCACATCGCCGGGACGCCCGCCTCCTCCTCCGCACCTCCCGGAGTACGTCGCCGCTCGTACAAAACGTACTACTCCACCGATCGCGAGCATTTCCGTCCGGGGGGTTGGGTGGCCCCGCCCCGTACCGCACCGCGCGCGCCGAACCCGGATTAGCCGCGGCACGAAAATTGCCAGGCACGCGTCGCGGTTAGCTCCGATCGTTGGCGTGGAGGCCAACGCGAGCGAGGCGTCGAAATTGCTTGCAGGCTTTCTCGCCGCCTTTCCGGCCGAAATCGGGACCGGAACGTAACCCGGCCGTGGCTCCCGTCTCGTGACGCGGCAGGCCTGGAGGCTTTTGTGGTAAAATCAAGCCCCCGCAAGCCACATCATTGGCCCGGACGTCCAAGGAACCAAAAGCTTCCCCGGGGTCCGTTTCCGGCCGGGGGAGTTCGCCACCTCGCTTCCCCACCGCCGCCGCCAGCGCTTCGGTTCGGGCCGTGCTGCGAGCCAGCTAGCTATGCGCGCGTACGTATATGCTGGTGGCCATCGCTTTTTTCTAGAAACGGAAGAGGTTGCGATGGTCGAACTGCTCTCTCTTCCCGTGCGTGCGTGGTGCGTGCGGGCGAGGATGTCACGCGCGGCACGGCCGTTTCCCCAATGATGAAGGGCTAATTATGGCCCGGAGGCGGGACGTGACGCGAGTGTCCACGCTCGCGGTCGCGGAGGCGCCTCGCCCGGTTCGACTACGATCGGAACGCTGCGAGCATGGCCGCTGATCCCAATCCCAGGGAGCGCCATCCGCTTGTCAGTGCGCCAGAATTATTGCTGCCGCTAATTAATGGCCGAGCTGGCCGAGCCGCTCGTGCATGCATCGTCATCAGCCGGTAGCGGGAGGAACGCGTGGTGTACGATTGCTGAGGAACGCGTGGTGTACGATTGCTTTGCGACCACTGTCTATCGGACCGCTGTCATTATCGATTTAACGTAGTAGATTTGTCAGGTCTTGTATTCAGCCACGTTTCAGCTCATCATGCTTGCAGGTCTCGTATGAACCCACGTTTCGGTTCACGCCTTCACGGTGCACGCATTGCATGCCAGCTACTTCTAGTTTTTTCGTGCCACCACGTTCTTTTCCACCTCTCTTTGACAAAGCGATTTCTTCACTTTGGTTAGTGGCACGTAATTCGCACCGGGTGGCATGGGCAAAGCTGGAAGGAAAATTGAGGACCCGGGAGGGAGGGACGGACCACGTTAGGCTGCGCGCCCCCATCACGCCAGTCTGCCAGTGGCGACGCCCGTACGTGACTCACGAGAAGGACGCGCGGCGCCGTGCCCGGCCTCGACGGCGGGCCCTCCTCCGTCGTCCGTTCCGTTGCAGCGGGCAGGCACAGAGGAGAGGGGCCAGCAGCGGGCATGGCAGAGCCATACGTGTCCAGTGTCCACTGCCGCCGTCCATTTCCTGCTTCTCTGCCCAGCCTCACAGTGGTGAACAAGGTCGGCCAGGGCTAGACATGGCATGCATGCGGTCCACACACCGCCAGGATACAAAGGCCTGACTTCCCGCGAAGCCTGCCCACTTTTCGCCACAGAGATATCTCCCCATGTGAACCTCTCCCTGTTCTGTGTAAGCTAGGGGGTGGCTACTGGCCAGGTGGCCAATGTTGGCCTCCCTCCGAATCTGATCGGTGTGTGAAGAAATGTGACCTGTTCGATGCACTCTCAACCAATAACTGTTCTATGATTCAGCCAGTCAGCCTTTTTTCTCTGTCTTGTCTACGATCCATGGTCGCTCTAGCTGAGAGCTGGGTGAGTAAACGATTACAGTGCCTAGGCTACACGTTGCAACACAGGCATGTGTCACGAGATGAAACGTATGTGTAATGGATGAACAGTCGGCGTCGGGGATCGGATCGGCCCCTTTCGGGCCGAGGACAAAAGAAAACTGTCGTGGTACCTTGTAGGCAACAGCTGCACGCCCACTGTGCGCTGCGTAAATTAGAGCACGCCCTGATAGGTAGTAGTACTAGTAGTGTGCCAATCAAGCAGGTCGATTATGAAGCACCAAACGCTTTCCACATTGATGCCGCAGCGATCCACGGGTCGCCACGCGTGGCGCCCTGATTTAACCTCGCAATGAAGAGTTGTTTCGTCCGTTTGAAAAACTTTTCGCTTCGTCACCGTACGCGCTAACGACATTTTGGTACGAAATCATTCTCTTGGTGAACTGTTTACGTCAGAAAAAAACTGCACGTAAATTAAGTACACCAACCAGGTTATCACACCTATACTTGCGGAGCCGGTGATATTGTAATGGTGAGTTTGTAATGTCGAATGCATTTTCCACTGGGTATAGAATGAGTTATTCGTTTACGGCATCTCCAACGGCAACCCGTAAATTTCCTTCCGCATCTTCCGTGGACACGCACGCGGGAGACCGCTATCCAACGATGTTCACGTATATTGCAAACACTTTTTCAACAAATCGGATGAAATTCATGCAAACATGGGCCGATTTCATACAAACCGGACGACATTCATGCAAATATGATGGATTTTCATTAGATTTCAAACATTTAGAACAAAAAAAATACCAACCCGGTGCTAAACCTATCCTACGGCGGCGGCCCCTGGCGTCCAAGCCCGTGCCGTCCTCCATTCGCCGTCTTCATAAGCACCGGCGATAAGACCGATGAAGTGAGGCTGCATTCTCCGGCGAGAAAGAATAGAACACGGGAGACGGATTGGCTGACATGGGATACAAGGCCATGCCGCTTCCCGTACCCTACTCATCCTCGGAGGAGTCTGCGCCTTGTCCGTCGCCAGTGGACGTGAGGTCCATGATGGAAATAGTGTCGCCCACACTGTTGTCGTCCCAGGCCGCCGGATAGTTTGGTGGCGGTGCGTAGGAGGCGCAGCTGGTGTTGTTCTCATCCACGATCGCTTGGAGCTGCGGCTACGGGCGAGTGCTTCCTGGCGAGCGGGTGCTTTTTCGCGGACGGCATCGTAGATGGCATGCTGCTCCGCGACGAAGTTGTGGTTCGCCGCAGCCATGGCCGCCACAGCCTCCTCGCTCGCCGTAGATCTGGCCCTCTAGGAGGAACAGGTTGTACCCTGGTTCCTCCTGGCGCCTCCTGGAACGCCGACAAGGGCGCCGGCGCATGCTGCACCTTCGCCATGGTGATGTTGTAGTGCGCATGTGCCTGCTCCATAGTGAATCCAGCGTGCACAGGCGCGGGAGCGAGGCCGGTGTTGTCGGAGCCCGTCTCCATCGTGGGGTCGTCCTCGTCGTCGGAGACCTCAGGCGAGATAGCCGGCAAGCCGGCCTCGATCCGCCTGGCACGACGGCTCTACCAGACGGCGGCAAGGGCGGCCACCTCGTGCTTCATCTCCGTGGAAAGACTCTCCCACGGAGCTTTGCCGCCTGCCGTCACGACGGATGTAGTGCAAGGGAGGATGATGAGGAGCGGGTTGTGTTGTGGCATGAAGATAGACGGGTGTGACCGCCTTTAAGTAGAGGATTCCTGTGAGGCCAGGCGTCTAGGTGAGTCAATGCACAACGCTAGTGTGGGCCTCTCAGCCGGCGAGTCTGCTTAATGACGACATACGGATGGACGGGGCATTCAATGGATGTGGTCAATATCCGTTCCGTTCTGCCTAGTAACGCAGCTTTGTCATTGAACACACGGGGACGCCGGTGACGCGTCAAGGGCGGCGCCCTAGGCGGGCATGCCACTTCAATGCGGGAGGCAGTGAGAGGCCGCGTCCGCCCTGAGCCATCTTCAATGTGGAGCGCCACGCTCATGAATGCGGACAGCCTGCGCCAGGCAGGAACGCGCGCAGGCGAGGATGAAGGGGTTTGGGTAGGCAGGGTGGTGAGAAGTCCGGACACCCACAAAGACCGCTACGTTTGTCTCCAATTTACGGAAGAAAGTATGTCTGGACCGCGTCGTGAACCGATACACGACCGCGTCGGATGGCTTTTGCGGACAACATGATCCGGACATATACGAGCAGTTTAAAGCGTCAGCGTTGGAGACGTAGCAATACAATTGTAAGAAAAACAATATTTGCCCAAAGCAACATAAGAAAAAAAATTCAACGACCGGTACAATTTTATATATCACTTGACACTAGTTTGTCTTTTTAGGGAAACTTTTAATGTATTCATCTTCAATAATGGCAACACAACGAACACAAAAAATAATAAAAATTACATTCAGAGCCATAGACCACCTAGAGACGACTACAACACTGAAGCGAGCCGAAGGCGTGCCGCCGACATCGACGCTCCTTCGACGGAGTACAACTTTTTGTAGTATGCAGTCGGGAAGCCGTCGTATATGCTTATGTGATATGGATGCTAGTGCTAGTGTTATACCCATTGACTTATATAAAGAAATTATGCATGATATCGCACCTGCTGAGTTAGAAGATATTGATGTTACAATTAAACTTGCCAATAGAGATACTATATCTGCAATGGGAATTGTTAGAGATGTTGAAGTCTTGTGTGGGAAAACCAAATATCCTGCTGACTTTCTTGTTCTTGATTCTCCACAAGATAGCTTTTGTCCCATTATTTTTGGTAGACCCTTCTTGAATACTGTTAATGCTACGATAGACTGCAAAAAGAATGTTGTTACTGTTGGCTTGGATGATATGGTTCATGAGTTTAATTTCTCTAAATTCAGTAAACAACATCGTGAGGAAGAATTGCCTAGTAAGGATAAAATTATTGGTCTTGCTTCTATTGTTGTACCTCCTAGTGATCCTTTAGAACACTATTTGCTAGACCATGAAAATAATATGTTTATGAATGAAAGAAAGGAAATAGATGAAATATTCTTTAAATAGGAACCTATTCTGAAACACAATTTGCCTGTTGAAATCCTAGGGGATCCTCCTCCACCCAAGGGTGATCTCGTTTTTGAGCTTAAACGGTTGCCTGATAATCTTAAGTATGCTTATCTTGATGAAAAGAAAATATATCTTGTTATTATTAGTGCTAACCTTTCAGAGCATGAAGAAGAAAGATTATTGAAAACTCTGAAGAAGCACCGTGCCGCTATTGGATATACTCTTGATGATCTTAAGGGCATTAGTCCCACTCTATGTCAGCATAAAATAAATTTGGAAGCCGATGCTAAACCAGTATGTGATCCTCAACGACGTTTGAATCCTAAAATGAAAGAAGTGGTAAGGAAGGAAATACTCAAGCTTCTGGAGGCAGGTATAATTTATCCCGTTGCTGATAGTCAGTGGGTAAGTCTTGTCCATTGTGTCCCTAAGAAGGGAGGTATTACTGTTGTCCCTAATGATAAAGATGAATTGATTCCTCAAAGAATTATTACAGGTTATAGGATGGTAATTGATTTCCGCAAATTAAATAAAGCCACTAAGAAAGATCATTACCCCTTACCTTTTATTGATCAAATTCTAGAAAGATTATGCAAACATACACATTATTGCTTTCTAGATGGTTATTCTGGTTTCTCTCAAATACCTGTGTCGGCTAAAGATCAATTAAAGACTACTTTTACATGCCCTTTTGGTACTTTTGCTTATAGACGTATGCCTTTTGGTTTATGTAATGCACCTGCTACCTTTCAAAGATGCATCATGGCTATATTCTCTGATTTTTGTGAAAAGATTTGTGAGGTTTTCATGGACGACTTTTCCGTCTATGGTTCCTTTTTGATGATTGCTTGAGCAATCTTGATCGAGTTTTGCAGAGATGTGAAGAAACTAATCTTGTCTTGAATTGGGAAAGTGCCACTTTATGGTTAATGAAGGTATTGTCTTGGGGCACAAAGTTTCTGAAAGAGGTATTGAAGTTGATAAAGCCAAGGTTGATGGTATTGAAAAGATGCCATGTCCCAAGGACATCAAAGGTATAAGAAGTTTCCTTGGTCACGCCGGATTTTATAGGAGGTTCATTAAGGACTTCTCAAAAATTTCTCGGCCTCTGACTAATTTATTACAAAAAGATGTACCATTTGTCTTTGATGATGATTGTGTAGAAGCATTTGAAATACTTAAAAAAGCATTAGTTTCTGCACCTATTGTTCAGCCACCTGATTGGAATTTACCCTTTGAAATTATGTGTGATGCTAGTGATTATGCTGTAGGTGCTATTCTAGGGCAAAGAGTTGATAAGAAATTAAATGTTATCCATTATGCTAGTAAGACTCTAGACAATTCTCAAAGAAATTATGCTACTACCGAAAAGGAACTTTTAGCAATTGTGTTTGCTTGTGATAAATTCAGACCCTATATTGTTGATTCTAAAGTAACTATTCACACTGATCATGCTGCTATTACATATCTTATGGAAAAGAAAGATGCTAAACCTAGACTTATTAGATGGGTTCTCTTGCTGCAAGAATTTGATTTGCATATTGTTGATAGAAAAGGAGCTGAGAACCCAGTTGCAGACAACTTATCTAGGTTAGAGAATGTTCTTGATAACCCACTACCTATTGATGATAGCTTTCCTGATGAACAATTAAATGTCATAAGCACTTCTCGTAGCACTCCATGGTATGCTGATTATGCTAATTGTATTGTTGCTAAATTTATACCACCTAGCTTCACATACCAACAAAAGAAAAAGTTCTTTTATGATTTGAGACATTACTTTTGGGATGACCCACATCTTTATAAAGAAGGAGTAGATGGTGTTATTAGGTGTTGTGTACCTGAGCATGAACATGAACAGATCCTACGCAAGTGTCACCCCGAAGCTTATGGAGGACACCACGCTGGAGATAGAACTGCACATAAGGTATTGCAATCTGGTTTTTATTGGCCTACTCTCTTCAAGGATGCCCGTAAGTTTGTTTTATCTTGTGATGAATGTCAAAGAATTGGTAATATTAGTAGACGTCAAGAAATGCCTATGAATTATTCACTTGTTATTGAACTATTTGATGTTTGGGGCTTTGATTATATGGGACATTTTCCTGCCTCCAATGGATACACTCATATTTTAGTTGCTGTTAATTACGTTACTAAGTGGGTAGAAGCTATTCCAACTAGTAGTGTTGATCATAACACTTCTATTAAAATGCTTAAGGAAGTTATTTTTCCGAGGTTTGGAGTCCCTAGATATTTAATGACTGATGGTGATTCACACTTTATTCATGGTGCTTTCCGTAAAATGCTTGCCAAATATGACGTTAATCATAGAGTTGCATCTCCTTATCACCCACAGTCTAGTGGTCAAGTAGAATTGAGTAATAGAGAGGTCAAATTAATTTTGCAAAAGACTGTTAATAGGTCTAGAAAGAATTGGTCCAAGAAACTTGATGATGCATTATGGGCATATAGAACTGCATATAAGAATCCTATGGGTATGTCTCCGTATAAAATGGTTTATGGAAAAGCATGCCATTTACCTCTCGAACTAGAACATAAGGCATATTGGGCTATTAAAGAGATTAACTATGATTTCAAACTTGCCGGTGAGAAGAGGTTATTTGATATTAGCTCACTTGATGAATGGAGAACCCAAGCCTATGGAAATGCCAAGTTGTTTAAAGAAAAAGTTAAATGATGGCATGACAAAAGGATACAAAAGCGTGAGTTTAATGTAGGCGATTATGTATTGCTATACAACTCTCGTTTAAGATTTTTTGCAGGAAAACTTCTCTCTAAATGGGAAGGTCCCTACGTTATCAAGGAGGTCTATCGTTCTGGTGCCATAAAAATCAACAATTTCGAAGGCACAAATCCGAAGGTGGTAAACGGTCAAAGAATCAAGCACTATATCTCAGGTAATCCTATAAATGTTGAAACCAATGTTATTGAAACCGTAACCCCGGAGGAATGCATAAGGGACACTTTCCAGAATGTTCCAGACTCCGAAAAGGAATAGGTATGTGGTACGGTAAGTAAACCGACTCCAAAACAATTTTTAAGGCAATATTTCTCCGTTTTGTAATATTTAGAAAAATAGAAAAATAGGTAGCAGTCCAGGGAGGACACGAGCCCTCCACGAGGGTGGAGGGCACGCCCTACCCCCCTGGGCGCGCGCCCCTACCTCGTGAGCACCTCGTGTGCCCTCCGGACTCCATTTTCCTGCACGATATGTATTTTAGTCGGTAAAAATTCATTATATATTCTCCTGAAGGTTTTGACCCCCGTATCACGCAAATATCCCCTGTTTTTGTTTCGAGCTGTTTCCGTTGCAGATTTGAGAATTCCGGAGACTCGATCATCCTTCTATGAGGGTGAGCCTATGCCATGGAAGGAGACGACAATCTTGCGTCATCAACAACACCTCCACCTCCAACAACAAAGAAGGAGACCTCATCACATGGGTATGGGCACTCCCCTTGGCAACTGCCAAGCTTGGGGGAGGTGCCCCGGTATCGTATCACCATCACAACTCCTATCTTTACCATTTTTCTTAGTTCGATCCTATTAGTAGTATCTTGATTTAGTAGAATAAAGTCACGGCATGATCTAGTTTTGAAGTTTGCTTTATGATCCCTCTATGCAATCTAGTCCGTGAGCTATATATAATAAAGATTAGTGTTGAGTCAAGGGCTTGATTATTTTGCCATGATCTTGAGTGAATAAAAGAAAGAATAAAAAGAAACAAAGAGTTCATATTGATCTTATTGAGAGTAATGACTTCACATAGAAAGAGTATGATGATTAAAAAGTTGTTAGGAGTTGGCAAATATAGCTTTAGTCATCGTGGCAATTAATAGGAAGTAATAAGGAGAGAGAGGTTTCACATATAGATATGCTATCATTGACATCTTTCATAATTGGGAGCACTCATTAATTATGACATGCTAAAGAGTTGATGTTGGACAAGGAAGACAACGTAATGGGTTATGTTTTCTCGCATCTCAGTTAAAGTATATTGTCATGGATCATTCAAACATGTTGAGCTTGCCTTTCCCCCTCATGCTAGCCAAATTCTCAGCACCAAGTAGAGATACTACTTGTGCTTCCAAATACCCTTAAACCAGTTTAGCCACGAGAGTCCACCATATCTACCTATGGATTGAGTAAGATCCTTCAAGTAAGTTGTCATCGGTGCAAGCAATAAAAATTGTTCTTTAAATATGCATGACTTATTAGTGCAGAGAAATAAGCTTTGTACGGACTTGTTGTGGACGCAATAAAAGCGACGGACTGCATAATAAAGGTTCACATACAAGGGGCAATATAAAGTGACGTTCTTTTGCATTAAGATTTTGTGCATCCAACCATAAAAGCGCATGGCAACCTCTGCTTCCCTCTGCGAAGGGCCTATCTTTTATTATTATCCTCTATCTTATGCAAGAGTCAAGGTAATCTTCACCTTTCCCTTTTTCATTTTATCCTTTGGCAAGCACTTCATGGTGGGGTAATCGTGATATATATATCCAATTGGATGTACGTTAGCATGAACTATTATTGTTGACATCACCCAAAGGTGAATAAGTTTGGAGGCAGCATTATAAGCCCCAATCTTTCTCTATGTCTGATTGAAACTTCATAACCACAAGTATTGCGTGAGTGTTAGCAATTATGAAGGACTAAGTGATAGTTGAGTATGTGGACTTGCTTTTAAGCTCTGACATAGACTCCTTCCGATGTTATGATAAATTGCAATTGCTTCAATGACCGAGGTTATAATTTGTTAGTGCCTAATAAGGTTTCTGATTCATACTTTTGCATTGTGAAAAGATCATCACTTGAACATAAGTAATCATATGACAAATCTATATATGTTGTTGTTATGAAACAATCATGATGCCTTCATGTCCGTATTTTATTTTTATCGACGCCTCTACCTCTAAACATGAGGACATATTTATTGTTATCGGCTTTTCGCTTGAGGACAAGCGAGGTCTAAGCTTGGGGGAGTTGATACGTCCATTTTGCGTCATGCTTTTATGTTAATATTTATTGCATTATGGGCTGTTATTTCACGTTATGTCACAATACTTATGGCTATTCTCTCTTATTTTACAAGGTTTACCATGAAGAGGGGGAATGCCGACAGCTGGAATTCTGGCTGGAAAAGGAGCAAATATTGGAGACCTATTCTGCGCAACTCCAAAAGTCCTAAAACTCCACGGAATATCTTAAAATAAATAAAGAAAAATCGTCACCAAAGATGAAGGCCAGGGGGCCCACACCCTGCTCACGAGGGTGGGGGGCACGCCCCTCCCCCCCTGGGCGCTCCCCCCTACCTCGTGGGCCCCCTGGTGGCTCTCCGACGCCCATCTTCTCCTATATGAAGTCTTTCGATGAGAAAAAAATCATAAGCAACCTTTTGGGACGAGACTCCGCCGTCACGAGGCGGAACCTTGGCGGAACCAATCTAGGGCTCCCGCAGAGCTGTTCTACCGGGGACACTTACCTCCGGGAGGGGGAAATCATCACCATCGTCATCACCAACGCTCCTCTCATCGGGAGAGGGCAATCTCCATCAACATCTTCACCAGCACCATCTCATCTCCAAACCCTCGTTCATCTCTTGTATCCAATTCTTGTTTCTAAGTCCGGGATTGGTGCTAGTAGGTTGCTAGTAGTGTTGATTACTCCTTGTAGTTGATGCTAGTTGGTTTACTTGGTGGAAGATCATATGTTCAGATCCTTTATGCATACTATTACCCCTCTGATTATGAATATGAATATGCTTTGTGAGTAGTTACGTTTGTTCCTGAGGACATGGGAGAAGTCTTGCTATTAGTAGTCATGTGAATTTGGTATTCGTTCGATATTTTGATGAGATGTATGTTGTCTAACCTCTAGTGGTGTTATGTGAACGTCGACTACATAACACTTCACCATTATTTGGGCCTAGAGGAAGGCATTGGGAAGTAATAAGTAGATGATGGGTTGCTAGAGTGACAGAAGCTTAAACCCTAGTTTAAGCGTTGCTTCGTAAGGGGCTGATTTGGATCCATATGTTTCATGCTATGGTTAGGTTTACCTTAATACTTTTGTTGTAGTTGCGGATGCTTGCAATAGAGGTTAATCATAAGTGGGATGCTTGTTCAAGTAAGAACAACACCCAAGCACCGGTCCACTCACATATCAAATTATCAAAGTACCGAACGCGAATCATATGAGCGTGATGAAAACTAGCTTGAAGATATTCCCATGTGTCCTCGGGAGCTCTTTTCCTTATATAAGAATTTTTCCGGCTTGTCCTTTGCTACAAAAAGGATTGGGCCACCTTGCTGCACCTTATTTACTTTTGTTACTTGTTGCTTGTTACAATTTACCTTATCACAAAACTATCTGTTACCACTTATTTCAGTACTTGCAGAGAATACCTTGCTGAAAACCGCTTATCATTTCCTTCTGCTCCTTGCTGGGTTCGACACTCTTACTTATCGAAAGGACTACGATAGATCCCCTATACTTGTGGGTCATCATTATTCAATATGCTAGTAAAACCCTAGACAATGCTCAAAGAAATTATGCTACTACTGAAAATGAATTCTTGGCAGTTGTATTTGCTTGTGATAAGTTCAGACCTTATATTGTTGATTCTAAAGTAACTATTCACACTGATCATGCTGCTATTAAATATCTTATGGAAAAGAAAGATGCTAAACCTAGACTTATTAGATGGGTTCTCTTGCTACAAGAATTTGACATACATATTGTTGATAGAAAGGGAGCTGAGAACCCTGTTGCAGACAACTTGTCTAGGTTAGAAAATGTGCTTGATGACCCACTACCTATTGATGATAGCTTTCCTAATGAGCAATTAAATGTTATAAATGCTTCTCATACTGCTCCATGGTATGCTGATTATGCTAATTACATTGTTGCTAAGTTTATACCACCTAGTTTCACATACCAGCAAAAGAAAAGGTTCTTCTATGATTTGAGACATTACTTTTGGGATGACCCACATCTTTATAAAGAATGAGTAGATGGTGTTATTAGACGTTGTGTACCTGAGCATGAACAGGATCAGATCCTACGCAAGTGTCACTCCGAAGCTTATGGAGGACACCATGCTGGAGATAGGACTGCACATAAGGTATTGCAATCTAGTTTTTATTGGCCTACTCTCTTCAAGGATGCCTGTAAGTTTGTCTTATCTTGTGATGAATGTCAAAGAATTGGTAATATTAGTAGAAACCATTTGATGTTTGGGGCTTTGACTATATGGGGCCTTTTCCTTCCTCTAATGGATATACACATATTTTAGTTGCTGTTGATTACATTACTAAGTGGGTAGAAGCTATTCCAACTAGTAGTGCTGATCATAACACTTCTATTAAAATGCTTAAAGAAGTTATTTTTCCAAGGTTTGGAGTCCCTAGATATTTAATGACTGATGGTGGTTCACATTTTATTCATGCCGCTTTCCGTAAAATGCTTGCTAAATATGATGTTAATCATAGAATTGCATCTCCTTATCACCCACAGTCTAGTGGTCAAGTAGAATTGAGTAATAGAGAGCTCAAATTAATTTTGCAAAAGACTGTCAATAGGTCTAGAAAGAATTGGTCCAAGAAACTTGATGGTGCATTATGGGCCTATAGAATTGCATATAAAAATCCTATGGGTATGTCTCCCTACAAAATGGTTTATGGGAAAGCATGTCACTTAGCTCTCGAACTAGAACACAAGGCATATTGGGCTATTAAAGAGCTCAATTATGATTTTAAACTTGCCGATGAGAAGAGGTTACTTGATATTAGGTCACTCGATGAATGGAGAACCCAAGCCTACGAAAATGCCAAGTTGTTTAAAGAAAAAGTTAAAAGATGGCATGATAAAAGGATACAAAAGCGTGAGTTTAATGTAGGTGATTATGTATTGCTATACAACTCTCGTTTAAGATTTTTTGCAGGAAAACTTCTCTCTAAATGGGAAGGTCCTTACGTTATCGAGGAGGTCTATCGTTTCAGTGCCATAAAAATCAACAACTTCGAAGGCACAAATCCGAAGGTGGTGAACGGTCAAAGAATCAAACATTATATCTCAGGTAATCCCATAAATGTTGAAACCAATGTTATTGAAACCATAACCCTGGAGGAATACATAAGGGACACTTTCTGGAACGTTTCAGACTCCGAAAAGGAATAGGTATGTGGTACGGTAAGAAAACCGACTCCGAAACAGTTTTTAAGGCAATATTTCTCCATTTTGGAATATTTAGAAAAATAGAAAAATAAGAAGCAGTATGGGAAGGACACGAGGCCTCCACGAGGGTGGAGGGCGCGCCCTACCCTACTGGGCACCCCCTACCTCGTGGGCACCTCGTGCGCTCTCCGGACTCCGTTTTCGTACACGACACGTATTTTGGTCGGTAAAAATTCATTATATAACCCCCCGAAGGTTTTGACCACCGTATCACGCAAAAATCTCTTATTCTTATTTCGAGTTGTTTTCTGCCAGGGTTGTCAAAGCTAGGCATCATGTCGTCTCCCTCCTCCTCCAACAATGAGGGCAATGATGCTTGGCTAATGAAGATAGAGATGAAGAGAGAAGAACCCATGGAGACCAACAAGGATGAAGGGATCAAGAAGGCCACGGAGGACCAAGCTCCGGCAACAGAAGACATTCTTCAACTTGATCACAATCTCCTTACCCCAACTGAGATCGAAGCTTTCAAGATGATCGAGTTAGCTCGTATACAAAATAAGTATCTCATATGTGAAAATATTTTGTTGAAGGAGCATATCATCGCACTCAAAGGCATTATCAGCAAGTTAGAAGACCTCCTACACTCGATGTGCGACTACCCATCATCAACAACTCTACCTTCTTCACCAACAAAGGAGACATAATCACATGGGTATGGGCACTCCCCTTGGCAACTGCCAAGCTTGGGGGAGTGCCCCGGTATTGTATCACCATCACTTTTATCTTTACCATTTTTCTTAGTTCGATCCTTTTGATAATATCTTGATCTAGTAGAATAAAGTTTTAGTATGATCTAGTTGTGAGTTTTGCTTTATGATCCTTCTATGTAATCGAGTCCGTGAGCTATATATAATAAAGATTAGTGTTGAGTCAAGGGCTTGATTATTTTCCCATGATCCTAAGTGAATAAAAGAAAAGAGAAAGAATAAAAAAGGAATCAATGAGATCATATGGATCTTATGGAGAGTAATGAGCTCACATAGAAAAAGTATGATGGATAAAAGTTGTTGAGAGTTGACAAACATAGTTTTGGTCATCGTTGCAATTAGTAGGAAGTAATAAAGAAAGAGAGGTCTTCACATATAAATATACTATCTTGGACATCTTTTATGATTGTGAGAACTCATTAAAATATGACATGCTAAAGAGTTGACGTTGGACAAGGAAGACAATGTAATGGGTTATGTTTTCTTACATCTGAGTTAAATTATATTGTCATGGATCATCCAACATGATTGAGCTTGCCTTTCCTCCTCATGCTAGCCAAATTCATCACACCAAGTAGAGATACTACTTGTGCTTCCAAATACCCTTAAAATCAGTTTTTCCATGAGAGTTCACCATACCTACCTATGGATTGAGTAAGATCCTCCAAGTAAGTTGTCATCGGTGCAAGCAATAAAAATTGATCTCTAAATATGTATGACTTATTAGTGTGGGAGAAAATAAGCTTTATACGATCCTGTGATATGGAAGAAATAAAAGCGAGAGACTGCATAATAAAGGTCCATAACACAAGTGGCAATATAAAGTGACGTTCTTTCGCCTTAAGATTTTGTGCATCCAACCATAAAAGCGCATAACAACCTCTGCTTCCCTCTGCGAAGGGCATATCGTTTACTTTTATCTCCTACCTTGCATAAGAGTCATGGTGATCTTCACCCTTCCTTTTTACATTTTATCCTTTGGCAAGCACAGTATGTTGGAAAGACCCTGGTATATATGGCTAATTGGATGTGAGTTTTCATGAACTATTATTGTTGACATTACCCTTGAGGTAAAACGTTGGGAGGCAAAACTATAAGCCCCTATCTTTCTCCGTGTCCGATTAAAACTCCATACCCATAAGTATTGCGTGAGTGTCAGCAATTGTGAAAGACTATATGATAGTTGAGTATGTGGACTTGCTGAAAAGATCTTTGATAAATTGCAATTGCTCCAATGACTGAGATTATAGTTTGTTAGTTTTCAATGAAGTTTACGATTCATACTTGAAATTGTGATTGAACTAATACTCTAGCATAAGAAATCATATGACAAAATTATGTAAGTTGCTGTTCTAAGAATGATCATGATGCCCTCATGTTCGTATTTTACTTTATCGACACCTCTATCTCCAAACATGTGGACATATTTTTCGATTTCAGCTTTCGCTTGAGGACAAGCGAGGTCTAAGCTTGGGGGAGTTGATACGTCCATTTTGCATCATGCTTTTATATCAATATTTATTGCATTATGGGTTGTTATTACACATTATGTCACAATACTTATGCCTATTCTCTCTTATTTTACAAGGTTTACATAAAGAGGGAAAATGCCGGCAGCTGGGA